>NC_133770.1:109207298-109370551 GCF_003597395.2 Chelonoidis abingdonii
TCCAGGAGTACATCAGTAAGATGGCCCCCAAAGATGAGCTGCTGAGAGAATGCCTGAGGCAGCAGCAGACATGGGAGGAAGACCAAGCAGAAGAAGTGCCATGGCAAGACAAGACCCTGCATGGGATGTACCATCAACAGATAGCTGAGGTGGCTGACATTGGGAAATCCTACCAGTGGCTGGAAAGGGTTGGACTAAAGGACAGCACTGAGGCACTGATCATAGCAGCACAGGAACAGGCACTGAGCACCAGATCCATACACTATATATATATACATCTGTATTTAATTGTGATGAATGAATTATCAGATAAGAGAATGGGTATAAGTAATCTTTGTGAGGAATGTACGTTCATAGAAGGTGAAATTCCCTCTACGTAGTAAAACAGCACAAGGCCTACGTACCAGTGGTACTATTTAAGCGCTCCAAATAAAGTCTTAAGTAGGATTTAGGTGGTGTATAGGCATTGAATTGGCCTGATCCATGGAATGAATTTCAGTCATTATAAGGAGCAGAAAAAACAACCATTTTTCACACTATGCTACAATGTGTGCATAGAGAATCAAGTCAAGACCCTTATAGGATATGACATATCAAAATGAAAAGAACTATTGCAGGATAACACTTATCAATTCAATTCTATCCCAAGTAGTATGGCTGATATTAAATAAATGCCTTTAGGTGGTGGAATTGTGTGCCAACTACAGTTTTGTTTTGTTTTAAAGGTGCATCAGATTGATAAATGTACTTTATTTGTAAAAAAAATAAAAAGTGCAGCTTAATCTATATTTCTACTGCCTTAAAAACTAATTATTAATTGCAGAGGGTAATCCTGGAATTTATTTGTGGTAGGTACTGTACAAAGCTTCATCTGCTTACATTACTTGGCATGTTACCAACACAAAGCCTACATATTTGCAAAGGCAAGACTCACTGTTTCCTATACTTTATTAACCATTGATAAGTCAAACTAATGCTAAGTAATTTAGTGTTATCGTGATTGGCTAATTATGGAGATGACATTTATGTGCAGTGCTTCAAATTAATGTAACCACACCTACAGTTTGCATTCTGTTTATCCCTGTTTACCAAATGAAAATGAGGAATAACTAGGATTTGGTCATTCTGTAGATTCCAGTTGAACAGAGATGAATTTCATAATTTACTGCTAAAGTATTTTTCTCTCCGAAACACTGCTTTTTCCCCGACTACTTGTTTTAAAATGGCATTTGATAAAAATAGCTATTTTATATATTCTGCTTTTAGATATGCTGTTTATACAACTGTTTCAGCAATAAAAAGTCATTGGTAATCTTATGTTTTTTGCATTTTTTTTATTAATTAGATGTCCTTGATATACATAAATATGCAATACAGACAAACTAGTTCATTAAAACTGAAAAAGCAATCTTGTGGTTTTTCAAATGTTTTAATTTTTTGGCACAATTCACATCAAATCACAATCTTTATGAAGTCTTTACATATAAAAATATACAAATTGGGTGCTTGTAATATATTTTAATTAATTTCCCTTATGTCTAAGAAGTAACATTAAGGCCTTGTCTGCACTACAGGGTTAGGTCAAATTTTGCCACGTTAGGTCAATTTTAAAATTAATGCGTCCACAGAACCAACCCTGTTCTGTTGACCTAAAGAGCTCTTAAAATTGACTTCTGTACTCCTCCCCGGCAAGGGGAGTAGTGCTAAAATCGACTTTGCTGGGTCTAATTTGGGGTACTGCGGACACAAATCGACAGTATTGGCCTCCGGGAGCTATCCCAGAGTGCTCAATTGTGACCACTCTGGACAGTGCTTTGAACTCTGATGCACTAGCCAGGTACATAGGAAAAGCTCCGGGAACTTTTAAATTTCATTTCCTGTTTGATCAGCGTGGCAAACGCAGCAGCACAGGTGATCATGCAGTCCCCCCTGAATCGTAGAGCATAGAATATTTCTACGCTCCTCCTATCATCTCCGTCCCTGAGGTTATCGCAGATTAGAAGGCAAAAAAAAACAACAAAAAAACGCACTCGTGATGACATGTTTTTTGAGCTCATGCAGTACTCCCGCACTGATAGGGCACAGCTTAATGCATGGAGGCATTCAGGGGCAGAGGCCAGGAAAGTATTAAGTGCGCAAAAAGCAGAGGCAGGACGCGATGCTGAGGTTAATGGGGGAGCAAACAGACATGATGAAGCGTCTTGTTGGAGCTGCAGGAAAGCCAACAAGAGCACAGACCCCCTGCTGCATCCACTGTATAACCGCCTACTCTTCTCCCCATGTTCCATAGCCTCCTCACTCAGATGCTCATGGGGGGAGGCGGGGAAGCTCCAGGCACCCAGTTCCTCCACTGCAGAGGATGGTCCAAGCAACAGAACACTGCTTATTTTAGCCACACTAAAAATCAAACTGAATGACAATGTGGCCTTGTCCTTCCCTCCTCCCCCACCCCACCCCGGCTACCTTGTCGTTCTCTTTTTTTTTTTTTTTAATTAATAAAGAATGCATGGTTTCAAAACAATAGTTACTTTATTTCAAAGGGGGAGGGTGGTTGGCTTACAGGGAATTAAAATCAACAAAGAGGGTGAGTTTGCATCGAGAAACACACAACTGTCACACCGAAGTCTGGCCAGTCATGAAACTGGTTTTCAAAGCCTGACGTGCAGTGCACCTTGCTGTGCTCTGATAATCGCCCTGGTGTCTGACTGCTCAAAATCAGACACCAGGCAAATTGCCTCAACCTCTCACCCCACCAGAAACGTCTCCCCCTTACTCGCTCAGCTATTATGGAGCAAACAGCAAGCAGCAATAACAATGGGAATGTTGGTTGCGCTGAGGTCTGACCAACAGCGCCAGCGAAAATATTGTTGTGGGTGGTTTTGGCTACAGCGAGCTTTTAAACGTTCAAAAGGACATTCTACCACCATTCTGCACATGCTCAGCCTATAGTTGAACTGCTCAATACTACTATCCAGGCTTCATGAACATTGATGACATTTACTCAGAACCACCCGTGACACTCTTTTTGCCCCATCAGGCATTGGGAGCTCAACCCAGAATTTCAATGGGTGGCGGAGACTGCGGAAACAGCACAGTAAGCCAACCCTTACGCCGCCCCCCCCGCCCCCCCAGTGAGAGCAACCTTTTTTCCGGGCAGACACCAGGCCATGGCAAGCATGGAGCCCGCTCAGCTCACTGTCACTGTACATCTCCTAGGTGCTGCCAGACGTGGTACTGCTTTGCTACACAGCAGCAGCTCATTGCCTTTTAACAGCAGACGGTGCATTACGATTGGTAGCCATCGTTGTCTCCTGGGTGCTCTTTTAGCCAAACTCAGTGAGGTCGGTCGGGGGCACCTGGACATAGATGGGAGACAACGGCCAGCAATCCTATTGCACCGTCTCCTGGTGAGCAGTCAGGAGACAACTGTGGCTAGCAATCGTACTGTACTGTCTGCTGCCAGCCTAAGATGTATAAGAAAGAGTGGAGCAAAACAATAAAGAGACCAGATTTGTTCAGTATTCATTTGCTCCCCCCACTCCCGCCGTGAATCGTGGGGGGAGGGATAGCTCAGTGGTTTGAGCATTGGCCTGCTAAACTCGAGTTTTGAGGTCAATACTTGAGGGGGCCATTCTGTGTGACAACTGTGTAAGTCATGTCATCAGTCGCCCTTCCCCCGTCAATACAACAGCAGACAATTGTTTCATGCCTTTTTCCGCGCTGACACCATAGCATGGCAAGCATGGAGTCCGTTCAGCTCACCACAGCAGTTATGAGCATTGTAAACACCTTGTGCATTATCATGCAGTTTCTGCAGAACCAGAACCTGAAAAACCAGGCGAGGAGGCGATGGCAGCATGGTGACAAGAGTGACAGGACATGGACACAGACTTATCTCAAAGCGCGGGCCCTGGCAATGTGTTAATGAGGCAGGTTCATGCTGTGGAATGCCGACTCTGGGCCCGGGAACCAAGCACAGACTGGTGGGATTGCATAGTGTTGTGGGTCTGGGATGATTCTCAGTGGCTGCGAAACTTTTGCATGCGTAAAGGCACTTTCATGGAACTTTGTGACTTGCTTTCCCCTGCCTTGAAGCGCAAGAATAGCAAGATGAGAGCAGCCCTCACGGTTCACAAGTGAGTGGCAATAGCCCTATGGAAGCTTGCAACTCGACAGCTACCGGTCAGTCGGGAATCAATTTGGAGTGGGGAAATCTACTGCTGGGTTGCTGTCATACAAGTAGCCAACACAATCACTGAGCTGCTGCTATCAAAGGTAGTGACTCTGGGAAATGTGCACGTCACAGCAGATGGCTTTGCAGCAATGGGATTCCCTAACTGTGGTGGGGCGATAGACGGAACCCATATCCCTATCTTGGCACCAGACCAAGGCAGCCAGTACACAAAGCGCAAGGGGTACTTTTCAATGGTGCTGCAAACACTGCCACCACCTCTCCTCACATTCACTGGCCGCTTTCCTGTCCTGTGCTATTGTGTCCCTCTACCCTTTGTGCTCAGTTCTTTCAGTGCGGAACGCCTGCATGAGCTCAGAGAACATTTCATCACGCGTGCATTTTTTTCACTGCCTTATCTGAGATAGCCTTTGGGATGGAGGAGGGAGGCTTGAAACATTTGCAGCTGCAGGAGGAAAAAAAGGGAGAGAAGTATTTAAAAAGATACATTTTACAGAACAGTGAGTATACTCTTTCACGGTGAACAACACTATTCACATTATATAGCACGTGATTTCGGTACAAGGTCATCCCATCCTTTTCTCTGGGATGACTGCTTTAACCCTCCCCCAACTGCACCGCGTTGCTGGTATCAGGGAAGATACCTGCTAGCCAACGTGAACAGCTCAGCGGGAAGCACCCCACCCCATCCTTTTCTCTGTGATAATCGCTTTAACCCTTGGCTAGCTGCCACGGGCAAACAGCCCAGTAGGAATGGCCACCTATGAACGTCCCCTTAATTAAATTCACGTATTTCAACCAGGTTACCATTAATGATATCACTCTCCTGAGGATAACACAGCGAGACATAGAACGGATGTTGCTTGAATGCCACCAAACACCAGGACCATAAACTGCCAGGCTTTGTCATATCATTGCATGACAAATAATCTAATAATCTAGATTATTTGCTACATGCATGGCGTGGTCAAGTGTCCTACCATGGAGGACGGAATAAGGCTGCTCTCCCGAGAAACCTTCTGCAAAGGCTTTTAGAGTACCTCCAGGAGAGCTTCATGGAGATGTCCCTGGAGGATTTCCACTCCATCTCCTGACACAGTAACAGGCTTTTCCAGTAGCTGTACTGGCCACGAATGCATCCCAAGTCCTCGAGGTAAATTAATCATTAAAGAACTCTTGCTTTTAAACCATGTTTTATATTTATGAAGGTACACTCACCAGAGGTCTCTTCTATGGCTTCATGGTCCGCGATACCGCCTTGGGAGGGTATTTCAGTCAGGGCGAGAAAAAGATCCTGGATGTTGGGGAGAATGGTGTGCTGTGTGGTCTTCTCAACCTCCTCCTCGTCATCATCATCTTCCCTGTCCGCAAAATCCTCAGGCATGGCGACTGAGAGTACCCCATCATCAGAGTACACGAATAGGGGTGGGGTAATGGTGGTGCCGCCCCCGCCCCTTAGAATTGCCTGAAGCTCAGCGTAGAAGTGGTATGTCTGCGGCTCTGTCCCGGACCGTCCGTTTGATTCACTGGCTTTCAGGCAGCACTGTGCTGAGCCCCTTTTGTGGCCTCTGTCCATCATGACTTTGGAGATTTTTTGAAATGTTTTGGCATTCCGTCTTTTGGAACAGAGTTCTGATAGCACGGATTCGTCTCCCCATACATCGACAAGATCCAGTACCTCCTATACGGTCCATACTGGAGCTCTTTTTCGATTCTGGGATGGCATAGTCACCTGTGCTGATCAGCTCTCCACGCTGGGCAAACAAGAAATGAAATTCAAATGTTCGTGGGGCTTTTCCTGTACACCTGGCCAGTGCATCTGAGTTCAGAATGCTGTTCAGAGCGGTAACAATGGTGCACTGTGGGATAGCTTCCGGAGGCCAATACCATCGAATTGCATCCACACTAACCCTAATTTGAACCGGCAATGTCGATTTCAGTGCTACTCCCCTCGTCAGGGAAGAGTACAGAAATCGATTTTAAGAGCCCCATATGTTGACAAAAATGGCTTCGTTGTGTGGACGGGTGCAGGGTTAGTTCAATTTAATGCTGCTAAATTCGACCTAAACTCATAGTGTAGACCAGGCCTTAGTCACAGGTTGACTCTATTATACCAGTGTAAAATGATATAAATATTTCTTTTATCTAAAGATTTAGCCTACTCGAGATAAGAGCCAAGAGAGCTTTAATGTTCAATTTGGGACCTACTGCCATGGCCATAAGATTGCAGGAAAAATACTGATAATATTATGACTGATTGATTAAATTGAAATACTGCCACTTTTTTGGGAGGAATTGCATACGGGCCTGTAGAACTAATTTATCATTAAATTCAATGTAGGATGACTGACTCTCTAATTACCATAGAAACTGAAGTCACTGCTATCAGAAAGAAATAATTTCTTACCTGGTAATTGTTCACAGAATCTGGATCTGTGTCCCAATGTGCTCCACCTCTGAGCTACTGCTGTGGGCTCCTCACAGTCCTCTAACAGTCTATGAAAGGACTGGATGATTAGGAAGATGAAATTACATGTACACTCCTAGAGGTGGTCCTTCTAGAGAAAGACAGAAGCACATTGGCAAGCAATACCCACTGCCACTACTCTGTCTGCTCTGTGAGTAACTAGAGAGCTTTAGTCGTCACAGCAGTCAATCTGGCATATTTCATAAACATTAAATGCATTTTTTAAAAAAAATCAAATACTCAAAAATGGTTCAAGACCTAATATTTTATTAAAATGGCTAGATAGTACTCCTTTTTTAAACAAATTGATGGAACCAAAATTCACCGTACAAGTTGTTAAAATCATTTTATTGATATTACTATGTTAAAATGAAATACATCAGAGCTCCTGAAGAGCAATGTGCTTCTACTGATATTCTGCTAACATTTTGCTGCTCCGTATATCAAAGTATGGTTGCACTGAAGACAGTGAACTCCATCATGGGGATTATATGATCCTGGGCTGCAGACAACTACAGACAGAGAAAACAGAACAAAAGATATTTTAAAAAACTAGATGAATGGTATCTAAAATATTGCTTAGATTATAAATGTTTTAAACCCCTTCCTTGGGACTAATTGGCACAATCAGATTTTTCTAACATTCTAATATCTGATGTAAAAAATAAAATAAAAAAGGACAAATGTAAAAATCTATTTTTACATGCTGTCCATTCATTAAATATAATATTCTTCTCTTCACAAAAAGTAGTTTGTATGACTTTCTGATTCCCCATTGCTCTACCCCAAGTAAGTTTTTTCACCACTGAAAACCAAAAAAAACCGATTGTAGAGTGGTCAACACCCAGTAATGTTTGAACTACATTGCTTTAGCTCCACCTAGTGGACACAAATGTTCTTAAAAGCTAATTTAAAATAAAACTGACTTTTAAGAATCTATTAATAAGTAGCAAATGCACAGAGAATGCAACAAACAAGCAGACATCAATGTGTGGTGCCAAAGATGGTGTTATGAACAGAAGAACCTTTCCACTGGTTAACTCATGCTATGCCATTCTGTGAAATCAGTACACACTCGGTTAAAGACTGACTATAGCCCTAGCCTGTATAGGATATGTTAGCCCCCAATGTAAATCATCATGAGGAAGCAAGAAGGATCACAGCCAGGTGATTGGTTTGTCTGTGTTTCTCCTGGCTCCCTTGAACATCACTATACTTTGACAATTACAGCATTTTTAGAGGAAAAGGGGGGCAGTGAGGGTGTTAATGCTGCCCCACTGGAAACTGTGACGCTCTTACTCTTGCAGCTAGAGCATACCTGCTTCCCCTCTTTGTAGCCCAAAGAAGTCCACTAAGTCTTATCCTACTTGGCACCTATTAATTCAACAGGATTTGTGGGGCTTCATCCTGCCTATTTCCATTGTTACAGAACCTTAGGAAGGTTCATCTGACCCGTGGCAATCATCAGGGGTTGCCGGACTGCTTGTTCCTTTCTGGTGACTCAAAGGAGTTTTAGAGGTCTTCTCAAATGCCATTAGAAATGGGCAGAGCTTATTCACCATTTGGCAAGAGAGGCTTGCAACTGACCCCTCATCCCAACCCTAAAAATCACTGTATTAACTATATGGATTATGGTAGCACCTAAACGCCCCAACCGAGAGCAGGGTCCCATTCTGCTAGACACTATACAAACATTACACATGTATTTGAATCAAGGATGATGACTGTGACATGTTCATTAATTAAGCATAAGGGACAGCATCACAGTAACAATGATTGGTAGAAGGATTCAGGAGCCCTTCTCTCTCTGCAGAATAGTCACAAATTTTTCTCCCACTGCTAGGGAGAGTGAGGAAGTGTGTATGGAAATGGTATGTGAAGTTCTGCATCCACCCTTCAGACCTCTATGGGTCTCCTAGAGGAAACCCTGAATATACATATAGTAAATAGCACTTCCCAGTCTCCACATCAGTTGGGCTGGTAAATAGCCTTCCTTCTCCCCAGTGTGTCTCAACAGTCAGAAGCAAAACTGCCCTCTGCCCACTTCTTCTCCCAGAGAATTCTGTGTTATATGATAACAATCATATAAAAAGTTTTGTGAACAGCTCAATCTCAGTCTGCCATCTAGGGGAAGGCATGAAAAAGAGAAAAAAATCTTAAGCAAACAGCCTACTGCTTGCTGAACTGGCTGCTGGGAAAAGATACCAAGTTTCTTACAGTAAACATAACTTGCCGCAATCTTCCTTTATTGAGCATAAATTCCCACTGGCCTAACTTCACCCTTCATGTATAAACATCTCCACAAAATACTTCACCTCATATATTTCATTTGTATCTATCTAATATACCATTTCACACCTCACAAACTTTTAAGTGCACTGACATGTTAATTTCTTCTTGAATCCTGTGTGCTGACATTTCCTCCCCTACCTCAATTTTTAGTACTATTTCAATATTTGCTTGAGCAATAAATTTTATTTAAAACTTTGAAACAATTATTCTTTAGATATAGTTTCTTTTTTTAATTTTTTAAAAAAATTATTGTAATGGCAAGCTAAATTTGTACCTAGTCCATTAAAGCAAATTACTACAGGAAATCAAACTATACAAGATAGTGAATGAGGACAAAGACTACTAAGTTATAAATCAAGTATGAGTTTCTGATTATCTTATCCCATGGGATGAAATCAAGTTGCCAGGAATGTATCAAGAGCCCACAAAAGATATGAATTTTGGTACCATATTTCATCTACATCTGTAGCCTAACTCCTGAAGGAAAATGAAAACATTGCAGGAATGTTTTTAAGACCAACACAAAAATAATTGTTTTATATCTAATGGTCTTTTGACGACACAAAAGTGCTACACTTACTTTGTGTTAACTGAACTTCAGTGGAGTATCATGTTTGTTTTACCAATTACTCAAACATTTTATTTAACCTTCAAATATGCTTTATTTTATATACCTTAAGAAAAGGTTTTAAAAAGGCACTTAAACCACTAGAATGAACAGTAATTATATTAAATTTATGTTTCTAAGATTTTTATAATCTTAATATGACAAATCTGCAAATTAAAATACGTTATAAATACAAATATGAAACCAGGATGGATAAAAAATTGATTAAAAATGGGTTTTTATTTAAATTAATCATTTTCTTTTTTTAAAATAAACCCCGTTTAAAATTAAATTTGAAATTCTGATACCATGTTAAGACCGAAACATATTATAATTATTCAAATAAAGTAATACTCAAGCAGCATACACATTGCTGAAATTTTAAAGAAATCAAACCACTGAATTGGTAGAAGTCACTGGCTAAGCACCTGGAAGAAAATTATTTACTTGTACAGTACATGGTTTTTCAAGATATGTTTTATACATATATTCCACTGAGGTGTCTGTGCACCCAGTACATTCAAGCGAGAGACTTTTGGTTAGCAGTACCGAGTGGGTCAGCACATACACCATAAGTACTCTTATACCTAGAAGCAAGAGCAGGACCGCTCCAACTGCCTTCTTGTTCCTTCACCACCGGAATCTTGGTAACAATACAATCCATTGTAACGGGGATGGCGAGTGGGTCATGGAATATATATTGTATATACTCGATCATTAGCCGGTTCCTTTATAAGCTGACCCTCCCAAGATGGATAAGTAAAAATGGAAAATTGGTTATAACCCATTCATAAGCCGACTCTATAATTCAGAGGTCAGCAAACTTTGGCTCTCGAGCCATGAGGATAAGCTGCTGATGGGTCAAGATGGTGTGTTTACCTCGAGCGTCCACAGGCACGGAGGTGAACCTAAGTAAACAAAATGTCCCAGTGCACCAGCTGCTTACCCTGATGGGCCGGGACAGCAACCAGTGGGGAAATTTTTTGTGGGGGGAGAAGCTGCGAGTCAGGGGAGTAACCCCTGTGACCACCCTCCACATGACCCCACCCCTAGCCCGGGACCCCCACACTCTCCCCATCCCACCCCTTCCCACTTTATCTGGGGAAGATGTCTCTGGCCTGGGTGGAGCTGGTCCAGAAGACCGGGCAGCACGGCTGCAGCCTGCTCCAGGGGGCTGGGCCGGGTCGGGATGGCCACAGTCTACTCCAGTGGGCCAGGTGGCACAACCACAGCCTGCTCTGGGGGGGCGGGGCCAGGCAGCATGACTGCAGCCTGCCAGCCCCAGAACTGCAGCTGCTTTGGAAGCTGGGGGGAGAGCAGTGTAGCCAGAAACAAACAGACTTTGGCCCTGCCTCTTTCCTTCTGGCTCTGCTGCTGCTCCTTGCTCCCTCTGTTGGGGGGAGGGGCTGTGTCCCACCTCTCCCTCTCTATACCCATTCATAAGCTGACTCCCTTCTCTAGTTCTTCTCTTTTTTACTAAAAAAATTCGGCTTATGAACAAGTATATACGGTATACCTGCAACAAATCTCAAAAAGAGCCACAGTGAATGTAGTAAATCATTGTTTCTTCTTATTCTTCTTTGTGTGCTTGTACACATTTATATTTCAATGATTCCAAAGCTGTTCTCTTTTGGAGATGGAAACTCACTGCGGTCTACTTAAACTATGACTGTAGAACTGTCATTTTAATTATTTCACTATGGCATAAATGTTGACTGAACGTATGGATGTAGCAACTTTGTAAATGTCCATAAGGAGAACACTCCTCAGAAGGGCCACAGTGGCAGCCTGGGCTCCAGTTTAATGCACAATAATACTTGGTAATGGTGTTACATTTTAACAACTCATAACAAGTACAGACACAGAAAGAGATCCAGTTAGAAATCCTGTGGGATGAAATGGCCTATCATTCTTCAAAGGTTCAAAGAGTGGTCTCATAAGGCCTGTGAGGACTAAGTTAAAGTCCCAGAAAGGGACTTGTTCTCTTGTTGGTGGATAAAACCCTATTAGACCTTTTACAAGTCTTCCTACTACAGGGATGAAGAAAACAGAACATCCCTGAATAGGAGGGCGAATGGTGGCGTTAGCTTGCTGAAAGTTGACCTTGCAGCTCACTGATAGGCCAAATTCTTTAGTTCCAGTAGGTATTTAACACTTCTTGTACCTGCGCTTTGGATGGAGGCAGTTGATGCCAGGCCTTCCTCCTATTAATAAGGATATTTTGAAATCTATGCAAACAGTTTATTTCTGATAAATTCAGCCAATCTGCATCCATGCTGTGAGGTGGAGACTGCAAGGATTGGGGTACAAAATCTGACTGGGTCTCAGCAATTGCGTCCAAGAATAAAGATAAGATTATAGGAGGCTGCACTGACATAAGAACAGCCTACTGGTCAGACCAAAGATCTATCTAGCCCCGTATGCTGTCTTCCAACAGTGGCCAATGCCAGATGCCCCAGAGGAAATGAACAGAGTAGATAATCATCAAGTGATCCATCCCCTGTCGCCCATTCCCAGCTTCTGGCACACAGAGGCTAGGGATACCATCCCTGCCCATCCTGGCTAATAGCCATTGATGGACCTATCCTCCATGAATGTATCTAGTTTTTTTTTTAATCTTGTTATTGTCTTGGCCTTTACAACATGAAATTGGGCTTGTTTTTGCCTTATTTGGCTTGTGAGTTGCTTCTTGGCTAATTTTTGGCTTGTAGCTTGTTCCTTCTTTTTTTTGATCGGCTCCTGACAAGCAGGGGAAAGGGAGGGCAAGCTGGGCCAAGGGGAGAAGAGAATCGGGTGAACAGCAGGCCCACCACATTCTCAGATTGCATGCCGGGGAGATCTAGTCACATGGAGTGTTGTGGTTCTTAGGATTGGCTTGTTTTGGCCTCGTTTTGAAATGGGATTAGCTTGATTTTTGGCTCAGTGTAAAAGCTGGGGTGCTTATTTACAGCATGAAAGTTGGCAACTGTGCTTTGCAGGTATGAAGAAAGGCTCTCAGGTCTACATCGTTTATATGAAGGGCTGTTTCTTGGCAAAATCACTGACCTTGAGTTTACACTCTGTTCAGATCTGCTCCTGACCCCAGAGTGGATTCATCCATTCGTAGTATTTTCTATGGAAGTAGAGAGAGAAAAGGGAACTCCCTTGCACACATTTTTCAGAGTCATCTATTCCTTAATGATAATAGGACTCAGAAAGGTACATGAACTGCCATGTCCAAAGGATATTTGTTTTGCCAATATAGACTTCAACCAGCTTTGCACGTACTACAGGTAAAGTGTGGTGGCATGCTGAGTCACACGTACATTCAAGATGCCAAGATTCCTAGCAATCTAAGGCAAAATCACAAGGATGAACCTGCAAATTACTGCATAGGATGGACTGAAGTTCTCCAGAGCTAGATAGGCTGTTGCAGTGAGAGTCAAGAATGGTCCCAAAGAACTTGATTCTTTCTACAGCGGGGGGACAGTGTCAACTTGTCTTGTTTATTCTCAGACCCAGCTGGATGAGCCACAACTGAAGCTACTAATACCACCATACATTTTGTAAAAATTCTGGGATCTGATGAGAGACTAAAAAGAAGCACTGTGTACTGGTAGTAGCAGACCCCAACTAGAAATCTTATATTTTCCATGGCTTAATTGGATGACCACATGAAAGTTGGCAACTTGCAGCCCAAGAGCAGCATATCAGTCATTCGGCTCTTGGGATGGGATGATGATGTCAGCAGGTTTGCCTGGTGCCCTCAGATGTGATGGTCTCACTGGTACCAAGGTGGATACTGAAACCACTGCTTGCTGTGGGACCTGTTGGGCCACAAGCAGAAGTGTGTCTGGGACCAATGAACACAATGTATCTTTGGCTGCTACACGTGCCCAAGGAATAGTACTGATAAGATTGGTACAATAGTCAATTTGTGCCAACAGTGAAACTGGACACAGCATCGGTGTCAGGGCTGTCAGTACTGGAGGAAGGGATGGAATCGTCAGGCCTCGCCTCATTGCTACCAAGGTGATCAGTACCAGAGTCATTTATATCACTGTATACTGAGTCCCTGGAAACAGAACCTGAGTTAGTGACACCTGTCCTCTTTAATCAGCCAGATTGGTACTTGACAGCTTATAAAGCAAGTTTTCACCTCTTGCTGAAGCATGATGTTCAGAGCCACATGGTTCTTGAGGAGCCTTTCCTGGGTTTTGAGCTACCCTTATGCTCAAAAGAGCTAGAAGTCTTAAGGGCCTTAGATGTAGGGCCAGGGATGGATTGCTGCCTCTTCTCTCTGGAAGTTTTGTGGGACTTCCTCCTTCTGTCAGAGGCAGTCTTTTGGTGACAGAACAGCAACTGAAGATGAGGTAGCTGCAGGAATGCTTCTGGAGGAGGCATAATCAGAACAATCAGCCCTGGGCATACCAAAATCAAAGCTCAGGCCAACAACCTCTTCATGAGGTAAATCTTAAGCCAGGACTCTCCAGCTCTTTCAGGTTCTTTTCCAAACCAACTCAATATAGCACATCTAGCACTAGACAGATTAGACACCTAGTGTGTCTGTCGTTTAGTGACATTACTGCCTCACATGTCAAGCAATTTTGAAATCTGAGGATTTATGTACCAAGACAACTAATCTGTACAGGAGTGTGGTGGGGTTGCCCCACACAGGTATATGGAGGGTTAAAGCAGCCACAGGGTGGCTGCGCAAAACCCAACCAATGGGAGGATAACTTGTAGTGAGCCAGTCAGGAGAAGAGTTACTGGAGCAGCCAATCAGGGCCAGTGAGGGCCATATAAGAATGGCTGCTCAACAGAGCAAGGACAGTCTCTCCCTGGAGTGCAAGGGAGAAGGACTGGCTGCCTTAGAGGAGTACCTTGGATAGAGCAGTACTGGGCAGGGTCAGGGGAGCAACAAGGAGCTCCAGCCTGAGCACTGCCAGACTGAGGCCCTTGATATAAAGGGCCAGGAAGGTGCTAGGGCTACAGGAAATAGGTGGCAGGAGTTGGAGGACAGAAAGCACATGGCCGCCAGCTATAGGGTCCCTGGATCGGCCCGGGGTAGTGGGCAAGCTCCCCCTCCCTTTCTCCCCCACTTGCCACAGAGGCGGTGGCCAGTATTCAGACTGAGGTTTACCCCTTGAGGTGAGGGACTAGACCAAAGGCTACAATAGGGCACAGCATCAAGTGGATGGACTAGAGACAGCGGTTCCAAAGCAGAGTGAGACAGCTGGAGGGCCATTCCCAGAAGAAGAAGTTTCTCAGTCCGGGGAGCAATGCAGGCCTTAGAGGTGGAGCAGAAGTGATGGTGGTGAGACACCACTAGATGAAGGTGCACCAGCAACCAAGTGCTAATTCCCAGCACTGCCAGCAGGAGGTGCTGAAGTGGTGAGTCCCGCCCCGTCACAAGTAGTACCACCACAGGAGACAAATGAAAGAAAATAGCCTCCTCTTAAAAAAGAACAAAATAAACTCTTACTGAAAACTAATACTAAACTACCTATCTACTAAGCACCATCTATTTACAAAAAAGCTGCTGATAAGCAAGGCAATAAATTGTGAGCTAAGAGGCATCACTGGGAACGCTATCAAAGCCTCAGACAATGAAGGAACTGAGAGGCAGCAGGAGCAGCCCTGCTCTTTATTCCCACAGTTGGAGGCACAATGATACTCAGGGCACATGCATGGCTCCATACAGTGCTGATGACTGAAAGTGTCTGGTTTGAATGCACCAGGCACACATACCCCAACAGCGGAACATGTGTACAAGCACTCAGAGAAGAACCAGAATTTGTTAAAATGCTAAAGTAGCTTCTGACAGAAGTGACATCTTCTGCAGGTGCAGAGAGACTATTTTCTTTATTTCAGCTTATTCAACAAGTTCAGAGCTAAACGATTAGTTCATTCAAAGTTAAGAAATGGATAGAGAATTGAAAAAGCAGCAAAGCTTGTGCTCCTCTTCCTTTCTTGAGTTAAAAACTGTGTGAGAGGATGAGATCTACTAGTTCTAAAATCTTGAATGACATGGTGACCAATTCAATTCACTAACTACAGAGAATACTTCCTTTGTTTAATACATCTGTTTTAAATGCAAAACAGGCTTTAATAAATTTTTTGTGTGTATGTCCAATACATTTCAAGGTAATGTTCAATAAGAAAAAATGCTGTTTTATGCATTTTAATTGTACTACAATTTGCATCCAAATGCAGCTTTAACACAAATCATGAGTAAAAAATTAATCCTATACTAAATAAGAAATATCATTCAACATTTTCTAAAAGTGTAAAAATTAAGAATCAGAATAAAATAATGTTAAGCTACAAACTGCTTAACTAGATGTGCATAGACACAGTTTATCCTCCTTGTTAACAAACAGTACCAAAGTTAAGGTAGAGCCAATCTAGTAAAAGCTGTGTTATCCAGCACTTTACCAACTGAAAAGCTCTATAAACTGGCATTTCTGATCTTCATTGAAAGTCCAGTTTATAGTCCAGTTGGTGCAGGGCTGGCAGGTTCCCTACCTAGCTCCCTGGAAGCAGCGACAAAACCCTGCTGCTCCTAGGTGGAGAAACAGCCACAAGAAGTTCGGAGCACTGAGTGTGGGAACCTCAGCCAATGGGAGCTGTGGGGGCAGCGCCTGCGGGCAGAGGCAGCTCGCAGAGCCACTTAGCCTCCCTGCTGCTCCTAGGCAAAGGCATCATGCCGTGCTTGCGGGGAGCCACCTGAGGTGAGCACCATCCAGCTCCAGCACTCCACACCCTCTCCTGTGCCCCAACCCCCAGCCCTGAGCCCCCTCCCATAACCAAGCTCCCTCCCTCTTATATAACCGGAATTTTTCACTTACCGGCACCCCCCATCTCCTCAACATAAGAAAGCTTTTACTATATTTAGTTGCAAGTCAACAAGTTCCAATGTTTAACAACCAATGAGAATGAACCTTTAAAGTTGAGCATTTAAATCAAATTTTCTAGCTTGTTGATTTAAATCATGATTTAAATCAGTGGCTCTCAACCTTTCCAGACTACTGTACTACTTTTAGGAATCTGTGTTGTCTTGCATACCCCCAAGTTTCATCTCACTTAAAAACTACTTACTTACAAAATCAGCCATAAAAATACGAAAGTGTCACAGCATACTTTCACTGAAAAAACACTTGTTTTCTCATTTTTACTATATAATTATATAAATAAATTAGAATATATACACTGTACTAAAATTTCAGTTTATAGTAAATAGAGCAGTATGGACAAGTCATTGTATGAAATTTTAGTTTGTACTGACTTCACTAGTGCTTTTTACATAGCCTGTTATAAAACTAGGCAAATATCTACAGGAGATGATGTACCTCCTGGAAGATCTCTAGCTACCCCACTTGAGAACAACTGATTTAAATCAATCCACCCTTCATGAGAAAGAAAGGCTTTACTGACCAGAAGTAACTCATCTTCAAATGTATTGTCTCTATAGCACTACTCATTATGAATGCCTACCCACGTAGCCTCAGAAACAATTTTGAATAGTAGTCTGCAGTTACAAGTTCTAAGGGCATAAATACTCTGCCTCCTCTAACCGCCCTTCAGTCACTCTGTACCTCAAGAAGTCTTACTTGGAGGTGGGCCTTGAAGTTACGTTAACAGAGGATGACTGTGGCCCTGAGATGGCAATACATTCAGAATATAAGAATTACCTCTAATAAATTAAATAACCTTTTGTAGTTTCATGGCATTGCCTCCACAGAGCCCTACTGTAGGAGACTAGCTAACAGTGATATCCCTTAAAATGCAAGCTTGTTCAACAGCAACTAAAACATTGTCCTTCTCAAACCAGAGTCTGCTGTTGAAAAAATGTCAAGAAAGTAATTTGAGAACAGAACTCCACATATATCAACCCTAAAATAGTCTTCATGAGTGCTTAAGCTGGCAACAGAGAGGAACTGATGGATGGTTAGAATGAGTATAGCAATTATTCTCTTGGTCCATAGAATATAGGGTTTGAGGGAGATGTGTGTGGACCTCCTAATTGCTAACTACTAATCAAAAAGATTTTATGGCCAGCCAGTAGGCCTCTGTGAAGGCAATGTCATGTTTTTGTAATGTCTATATGTATGTATGTTTGGGGACCTGGGAAATGAAAAGATCAGTTTTTACCAAGGGGCAGGCTAAAGGAAGATCTGTGGATTCAAGTGTGTTGCCAGAAGGGCATTCAGGGACAGTCACAGGGAGTAGCCACAGAATTACTGGGAGTCCACTCAAAATTCAGAAGCTCTGAACGGGAGGCAGTCAGCAGAGAGGGGTTGAGTGCAGGATGGACTCTGCCCCTTCTTCAGGGCTGAATGCTGCCCTTCCCAAGTAGGCTGCATCACAAGTGAAAGCTTGCTTTTGTGCCCCCTGAAGGTACCAGCAGGTAAAAGGAACTGGCTCAGGAGGAAGGCCTATTTCTGTAGGGAACCCAGAGACAGAGAGAATGAGCTTCTCCCTGATGTTTATTTAACCTCATACAGTCAATGCTATGATCCCAACTGATGTGAGGTAATAGGGTATATATAGCAGCTACTTAGCACCAGTATGTAATCATGTGCTAGTGCTGCCTGCTGCAGGAAGGATAAGGAACAAGGCAGCTAAAAGGAAGTGTTTGAAAATTAGTATTGTTCTCCCATCCATCAGGGCTGGGGAAAGAGGAAGATTCTGATGTGTGGAAGAGCAAACAGGACTTGGTTCTGGGAAGGAAAAAGGCTTCAAATCTGGGGCTGAGACAAAAACATTGCTTGCATCTATATTAAGAGAAGAAGAAGTGTGTGTTAGGAAGAACAGATATTTCTATTCAAAGCAGGGTGCTCAGCTTTGGAAAGAGTGGAAAACAAAATGTTGGGGAATCTGGCTGAGCTAGTGGGAATCAAAACTTCCTGTGAACCCAGACACTAGTTATTCTTGGGGCTTATATGCACAAACATTTAGTTTGTGGCCAGCTTGGGTGTGAACGTACCCCACACTAGCCTGCCGCACACTAACTGTTCACATGGACTCTGTTGATGCATACTAACAGTTCATTAATGTGCTTTAATCTACTCCCATTTCAAAGCAGCAGGCTAACGTGAGGTAGATTCACACCCCAGCATGTCATAAACTAAACGTATGTGCAGACAAGACCTTGAGTTTTACCTCAAAATTGTAACACAACATAACTAAAATATTTCTAAGAACAAAATCTGTTTGAATTATCAAAATTATAATAATCTTTTAGCATGCACCACATAGGAGCTGACAACAACATTAACAAACTAGGGAAATGCAACTAAGATGAAGCTACCATAACGTGGGTGCAAAACTGGTTGAAAAACAGTTCCACAGAGAGTAATCATCAGTGGTTCAAAGTCATGCTGGAATGGCATAATGAGTGAGATCCTATAGGGATCAGCTCTGGGTCCAGTTCCGTTCAATATATTCATCAGTGATTTAGATAATGGCATAGAGAGTACACTTATAAAGTTTGTGGCCGATATCAAGCTGGGAGGGGTTGCAAGTGCTTTGGAGGATAGGATTATGATCTGGATCAACTGGAGAAATGGTCTGAAGCAAACAGGATGAAATTCAATAAGGACAAATGCAAAGTACTCCTGTGGTGGGGCGGCTGCCCCACTTAGGGAAAAGAAGGGGTTAAAAGCAGCATCAGTGAGGGTGTGCAGAACCCACAAATCAGAAAAAGGTTTACTGAGCCCACCAATAGGGGAAAGGCTTGCTGGAGCAGCCAATAAGGGCTGGAGAGGGCCATATATGTGGACAGTAGAAGGCAGTCTCTTCCTGGAAGGCAAGGTAGGAGGACTGGCTGCCTGAAGAAGTGTCACAGATAGAGCAATGCTGGGCACGAGAAGCAGAATGTGAGGGTGTGCTGCTGGCTAACCACTGCCAGGCTGGGGGCTTGCTACAAGGGCTGAGAGGGTGTTAGGGCTACGGGGGAAGTGGCCCAGAGAAAATAGGCAGCAAGTTGGAGGAGGACAGTAGGTGGCTGCCAGCTATAGGGTCCCTGGGTCAGGACCCAGAGTAGCAGATGGCCCTTGGTCCCCCCCCACCTCACCTGCCAATGAGGAGAGTGGCTGGTATCCAGACTGCAGTTGGCAAGTGGACAGACTAAGCACTGCTGGTCCCCTGGAATGGGGCAGCTACCAGAGAGGGGGGTATAGCCAGAGGACTGTGCCCAGAAGAGGAAGCTGCAGTCTGGGGAGTGACGCGGGTCCAAAGAGTGGAGACAGCTGTGACGGCAGGCATGACAGCACTAGCTGAAAGCAGATTGGAAGGTCTGAGTGCTGTTTCCCAAGATGGCCAGCAGAAGGTGCCACAGAGGTGAGACCCACCCCATTACTATTCCATTTAGGAAGGAACAATCAGTTGCACACATACAAAATGGGAAATGACTGCATACAAAGGAGTGCTGCGGAAAGGAATCTGGGTATCATAGTGGACCACAAGCTAAATATGAATCAACAGTGTAACACTGTTGCAAAAAAGTGAACATGATTCTGAGACGTATTAGCAGGAATATTGTAAGCAGGACACGATAAATAAATTCTTCTGCTCTACTCTGCAGTGATTAGGCGTCAACTGGAGTATTGTGTCCAGTTCTGTGTACCACATTTCAGGAAAGATGTGGACAAATTGGAAAAAGTCCAGGGAAGAGCGACAAAAATGAATAAATGTCTAGAAAACATGACCTATGAAGGAAGATTGAAAAATATCAGTTAGTTTAGTCTGGAAAAGAGAAGATAGAGGGGACGTGACAACAGCGTTCAAGTACATAAAAGGTTGTTACAAAGAGGAGGGAGAAAAAACTGTTCTTCTTAACCTCTCGGGATAGGACAAGAAGCAATGGGCTTAAATTGCAGCAAGGGAGGTTTAGGTTGGACATTAGGAAAAACTTCCTGTCAGGGTGGTTAAGCACTGGAATAAATTGCCTAGGGAGGTTGTGGAATCTCCATCACCGGAGATTTTTAAGAGCACGTTAGAAAAACACCTGTCAGGAATGATCTAGATAATACTTAGTCCTGCCATGAGTACAGTGGACTGGACTAGATGGCCTCAAAGTCGCTTCCAGTCCTATGATTCTATGATTTCCAGCCCTTACATTGCCCCAGAGCGCAAGAGCTTATTAGGACTATTGTGTTTATGGGAGCTAGCCTCTGCAAAAGGGAAGAGAAAGTGAATTCATGATAGAACTGGAGCACTGTATACTATAAACCTTCCTAAGAGGTAGAGGTGTACTCCCAAGAACCCCACGGAGCTGTAGTTTTCCTCAAGACTATGTAAAACTATACTTATGGATATAAGTAAAACTTTCAAATGTTTCACTACATTCCTTTGGAAGAAATGTAAGAAATTTCCGTGCATGGTATAAGCTCCTTCTCATAAACAGAGCAAATGGAAAAATCTCATATGCAAATATATTGCAGATCCTGCAGTTTTAGGGTCTTTTCATTATGTTTTCTATTTTCTTGCCTGATTTTTGTTTCTTTTTTTAAAACAAAAGTCTCTAGATTGGATTATATCTTGAAGGCTACGTTCTCTTTCCCTGTTCTCCAGCCATGCAGGAAACTGCCTTCACCAAAAGACCAAGTTCAGCTTTATTCTGTTCTTCTGTATACTTCTACATTATACCACACTATTGAGATTTCAGCCTCAGTGTCTAATTGAGATAATTTGAACACTATTAAGGAAAACAAACAATCTAAGAACAATTTGGAGTCAAAGTAACTTTTTAAAATGATGATCCAAACCTTGGTCATTTTACTCAAGTGTGTGATCTCACTGATTTCAGTGAGAGAACTTGTATGAATAAAGTGAGCAATATTTGGCCCATTCTTTGTTTCCCCTTCCAGTATATTCTAGAATTGTCTCTTCTGCGTGCTCATTCTACAAATTTAGAGGGTTTTTTTTTTATAAATATGCACCCTATGCTGGGAAAAACTGGAGGGCAAGGAAGGCTTCTAACCTTTCATCTTTCCAACTTCTATTTTTGGTTTTCTAATTTCTCCTATGATTAAAAAAATCCCTGTAAATATTTTCCTCAAATTTTGCATTAATTTTCCAGGTTTTGTTCTAATAATCTTTGCACATATTCTTTGCAAAATTCATTAACTTTACCAGGAAGCTTCAGTTAAATGATCAGCACTAACGATAAAGATCTTACATTAGTATAACACCTTACATTCTGATGGATCAAAAAGTGCTATGCAAATTTAACTTACTGATATGAAAGCTATTCACCTGGATCATTTCATCCACAACTTTAATTTCAGCCATTCCTGGGGTGAAGCTTGAACAACTATGTAAGAGTGTATTATACATTACATACTATTTAGAACAGGAAATGTGGCATAATTTCAGTTGCAACTACAGAAGGAATTTAAGTAAACCAAATGTAATTACAAAACTTGTAACTTGACCAAGATACTGTGTTAATACTTCTGCTGTTACAAAGAGTGTCATAGGGGCCTTTAGTAACAACAAAGAGCAGTCAGCCATTTTTTTCATCTCACTTGAAAGATGGAACCATGAACAGCACAGAGACCCCCTTAACACTTTGCAGGGTTATATGTTTAGCCTTTACTCACAAGAAAGAGTGCCATCTAAGGATCTGATCCAAATACCACTGACTTAAATGCACTGTGGATAAAAAAACCCTAAATCAAAGACCACTTTCTGCAGTATCACACTGTTGCTTGAAAACATCAGTTTAAAATGGTAAAACAGGTCAATCTTGATAAGCTTCAGACAGAGCTGACAGGATAATACCATAAGGTAGGTATGAATGACTACTCTGAAGTTAAACAATATATAGAGCTCAATCAAAGTGAAAATTATCTTGAAATAATGTGTATGATTTGAAAATTTATCACATACCACAACAATCAGGACAATCTGGATGTATCAGAGCATTTATTCCATATCCTGGATAGCAGCGATTAACCCATACCATTTGCAGAGTACCTTCAATATAGTATATTTCAGGTAAGGGCTCAGAACGTTTCCCCAGCACTTCCACTTGTTGGTTAAAAAATCTCTCTATAAGGTCTTTTGCCTAAAGTAAAACAAAAATGTTATTAAATCCTCTATTCAAAAATAAGTAAAAAAAAATGTTCTAGTGTGCTTAAGGCGGGAGACATTGTAGGGTACAGGATCTGACAGATGCATTACTGATCATTGCTGATGGGGGGGCAGAGCTGGCTGGCTAGTCTATCATATTTTAAATTTAGACTACTATAATTGTGAATTTTAATTTCTGTGGAAGTGGTCAGAGGTTTGGCAGGCACTAATGGCTGTCATGAGTCAGAAAAAGTAAACATTACCAGCAAAAACATTCTAAAAATGAGTGACAGTCTTTCCTATAAAAGCAGCAAAGAGTCCTGTGCATGCATCCGACGAAGTGGGCATTTACCCACAAAAGCTCATGCTCCAAAACGTCTGTTAGTCTACAAGGTGCCACAAGACTCTTTGCAGCTTTTACAGATCCAGACTAACATGGCTACCCCTCTGAGTCTTTCCTATATGATAATAGAGATTTCTGTGATGCAACATCAGCAAAATAGACTCCTGGGTCTTTCATCCACACAACTACTGACATACAGGATGAATCACACTTCAGATATTCTTCTCACCCATGACAGGTCATCTGTTCAAGAAACAGATAATGCAAGCATCTCCCCAAAATAAAGCAAACTACAAAAAAATTACACTATTGTAACTGTCAAATATAACATGGGAGATTATTCCCATTGCTGGAGTGGTTTCACAGAAATCCAATTCTAGGTAACAAATGTTTTTTTTCTCTTAATGAATCAATTTCAGCACTGAAAAGCAGGTGGAACTCCATGGTCTATAGGCTCCAAATAGCAATGACCATCAAAGTGAGCCTTTTTTCAGTGCCACGTGTATGTGTGTGGGTTACTTAACTGTACAGTAAGTGATGTTCTTAAAGATGTGTAGTCTGTATTTGTATTCCACAGCTGGTGGTTACACATCTACAGCCTATGCACCAGAGATCTTTCTAGTCAGCACTGTCCACTGGGGTGGCACATGCTCCATTCACATCCTTGTGTGCTCAGGTGAAGGTATAAAAAGGTATACCTCAGTTCCTTCACCATTTCAGAAACTTGTCGTCTGAAGACTCTGAAGTAGGAATGGTGGATGGGTCATGGAATATGTATACTGACTACACATCTTAAAAAACATACAGATAAGTAAAGAATGATTAGTTTGTATAGCACATAAGAATGGCCTTACTAGGTCAGACCAAAGGTCCGTCTAGCCCAGTATCCTGTCTTCCGACAGTGGCCAGTGCCAGAACAGGTAATCATCAAGTGATTCATCCTCTGTCACTTATTCCCAACTTCTGGCAAACAGAGGGTAGGGACACCATTCCTGCCCATCCTGGCTAATAGACATTGAGGGACCTATCATCCACAAATTTATCTAGTTCTTTTTTGAACCCTCTTACAGTCTTGGCCTTCACAATGTCCTCTGGTAAGGAGATCCACAGGTTGATTGTGCATTGTGATGGAGTTTTGAGAGGTATTATATCTGGATAATCCCTGGGTCTAACTGGAGTTTTGAGAGATGTAATCTCTCGTAATCCCTGGCTGAGGCGTGCATACACTCCATGCACCTGAAACTAGAAGAATTTTCATTAGTAGTGTCCATTGGTTTGTGCCTGTACCCTTCTCCTCTTGCTCCCAACTTATGGTATAAGCAGTGATGTGGACCAATTACTTCTCTTGTTCTTCTCTACCATGAATAACCTTAAGATAATTATCTGAAGCAGAAGGGAAGCAGGGAACTAGCATTCTTTCTTCTTCTTCTTCAAGGGATGGTCCCTATGTTTACTCCACTCGAGGTGACTCACAAGCAGTACTCACTGAGGAGGAGGACGTGAAAAGCCCTGCACTGATAGGAGGTATGCTCTGCTGAAGGAGCCATCTGCTGCTGGAGCCTAAATCAAGGTGTAATGCCTTGCAAAGGCATGCACAGAGTCTCATGCTGCAGCTCCTCAGATCTCTAGAAGAGGGATGTCCTGTAGTGAAGCTACAGAAACTGATTGGGCTCTAACTGAGTGTGCTCTCACACCCTCTTGGGCAGTTGTGCGAAGCAAAGCAGGATGCAACTCAGAATGACTCTGAATGGAGATAGCTTGTCCTGTCATACATTCAGTGGAGGAGACAAACAGTTTAGGGGATCTTTTAAAGGGTTTTGTCCTCTATAGGTAGAAAGCCAAGGCTTGTCAGACATCCAGAGAATGGAGCGTCCTGTCCTCTCTGGTGGCACGTGATTTTAGGTAGAAGACAGGTAAGTGGATGACCTTCTTCAGATAGTAGTTCCAAGATCACCTTCCAAATAAACTTAAGATGTAACCTTTGGGAAACTATCACTATGGAAGACTGTATACGGAGGGTCTGCCATAAGACCTCCAGCTTTCCTACTGTTTGCTGAGGTCACTGCAACAAGGAAGGCAACTTTCATAGACAGATGACTGGAGGAACATGAGGCCAAGGGTTCACATGGAGCATTCATTCAGGCGCAAAGATTATATTGGGATCCCATATCAGCAACAAGGAAAGGCTCTGACAAGGTCATTCAAATATTTCTCTGTAACTGGATGGATAAAGACTGTATTGTTGTCCACCGCTGGGTGAAAAGCACTAAATGCTGCCAATTGCGCTCGTAAGGAGCTGAGTGACAGTCCGAACATTTTCAGAGAAGAGAGACTCAAATATAGCTGAAATCTTGGAACCTTCTGGGCATAGCTGTCAATCCTGGCATCATATAGAAACACTTCTTCCATTTTGCTGTACAGCATTTCTCTGTAGAGTTTCTTCTGCTGTTGCTAAGGTCTGACTATAGACACAACACAATTGCTCTAAGTTTGTTGTCCACCCAAATACCAATCTGCCAGCTGGAGAACTGTTGGATTGAGGTGGTAGAAAGTGGTTTTGTCCTGAGTTAAGAGGTCTGATGGTATCTGAATACAGATAGTGCGCAGTCACCTGGAGAATGTCATGAACCAGAACTGTTTTAGCCACATGGGAGCTACCAGGGTTACTGTCACTTTGTGCTGCCTGATTTTTCTCAAGACTTGCTGTAAGAGTGGATGAGTGGAAATGTACATTACTGCTTGGGACAAGAAACATATCCCCTTTGGAATTCTGGCCTTGGGCTATTAGAAACAGCATGCCGGACATTTCTTGTTCTCATCAGACACAGAGATTCTACAACAACTTTCCCCATTGTTGAAAAATACTTCACATCACCAAGTCGTGTAGTTTCCACTTGTGTTCTCTGGCCAAATGTCTGCTGAGGCTGTCTGCCAGAGTTTTCTGCATCCCAGTCAGTGCTCCATCTCTGACCAACCAGTTATCTAGACAGGGGAATTCCTTAACATCTATTTTTCTGAAGTAGGTGGCTATGACCACTAAACACTTGATCAACACCCCTGATGATGCAGAAAGCCCTAATGGCAAAACCTAGCATCAGCAATGGTTGTTGTCTACAGTGAAACTCAGGTAGCATTTCTGGGCTGGGGGTATTGCAGTGTGAAAGTATGCATCCTGGAAATTAAGGGCAGTATATCAGTCCTTCTGATCTAGACAAGAGAGATCAAAGTGAGAGAGATCTTGAATCTGAACTTCTTGATGTAAACATTCAGGTCTCTGATGTCCAGTATTGGACAGAGTTCCCCTTTCTTCTTGGGAATGAGGAAGTACCTTGAATAGAGCCCTCTCCCTCTTTGATGGGGGAGCACCTCTTCTATTTCAGTGAGAGCTACGCGGGATTGTGGCTCTCTATTGAGGGGAATCACTGAATACAGATGGGGAGGATGAGGTGAGTAGCAGGATAAGAAAAGCACTGTATCATATAGACGATCTCTACCCATATCTAACACTCCATGATGAGAAATGTTGTTGGAACAGGTGTGATGGAAATGAACCTGATGGTTGCCAAGGAAGGGAAGCGGGGAGAAACAAGAGGTACGCTGTCCTTGGACACAAAGTCACATTTCCTGCCTTGGGGAAGCAGGAGAGTGCTGGAACAGAGTGGTAGTTGCACCCAAGGACTTCCTTCTCAAAAACCTTTGCCTCTTTCTAGTGTGCTCAGAAGGCCTATACTGGTAGCAAGGAAGCTGTCTCTCAGGTAATGGAAGCACAGTGTGCCTGAACTGTTGTTGCTCGAAGGCTGGGTGTAGAACACTAAGGATCCAAAGATAGTTCTTGAGTCCCTGAGATTTCTCATGGCCTCATCAGTCTTGCAGAACAAAGAGCATCCCTCAGAGGATAGATCTTCAACCATGGACTGCTGCTGCTTAAGTATCCTGGATATGGACAGCCACAATGAGCGATGCATCATAACTGTTGCCGTCATTGCCCTGAAGGCCATATCTACAGTATCCAATACTGCCCATGCTAGGATAGCTTGGAATTTACTCTTGTGATAGTTTGTCAATAAAGCATTGCATGATACACCAGCTGAAGAGATGGTACTTTACTCAGACTGCTTGACAGTGTAAGGACCTGGGGAGTAGAACCCTGGCCTGCAGAACCCGGAGCAACTAATATTCCCATAATGCCACCAGAAGGCCTTGTAAAGGCATAGCCAGGGAGCACTGTGGAGAAGAGATGCTTCAGAAGTACTTCCTATGAGACTCAGAGTGACAGTACCCTGCAGCTCTCTGATTTGCCAAGTGTCCCTACTTAACCACAGGCATTGTGCCAGGAATTTGTCTGGGCAACTACAGAGACCTTGGCCTGATACCATGCTGGACTCTGCCTTGTCTTCTGGTCTCTGAACCACATTGGCTGAAACTTTCCAAACAATTTCAAAAAAGACATCCAACGTGGAAAATCCAAATGGTTAAAGTTTGGCAAAGTTATGTGCAACTGAACACAGGGTCTTATAATGGGAAGAGTCAGACAACTGGGTAATACCAGCCCTCTCTACAATATAGATGCCTGTTAAAAAGTTAACAACCTGGAAAAGGAGCAGCATAATGACAGAAGAAATTTGGTGTTGCCAAATGCAAAGTAAGGTACATGGGATAGAACAATTTGAAATATTTATAAAAACAAATCTGTTCTAAATTTACAATAATTTAGAGAAAATACCATGGGTAAATTTTCAAAAGTGCTTAAATGACTTTGTGATTTCAGAATCCTTTTTCCAAAAATGACTTATGCAATCAGGAGCTTAAGTCCTATTGACTTCCAATTAAATTTAGGTACCTAAGAGCCAGAAGCACTTAATTGCCTTTGCAGATAACTGCAGTTGCCCACTCAATGCCTGGGTGGCTAGCCCATGACACACCTGTGCTGCAACATCCACACTGTTATTTTTAGCACCCTAGCTCTAGCAGAGCTAATGCATGTCTGCTTACATTGGCTGGGTGGCACTCTCCCAGCTGCAGCGAAGACATATCCTTAGGAATCGTTAACATTCTCAAAACCACCACTCATCTAGCACTTAACCCCTTAGGCACTTAAGGTTCCACTGGCTGGCATTCTCAAAGCTGGCTAAGAACTGGCATGACCACATAGCTAATGAGATGGTCACAGCTATAGGTCAAGCCAAACCCCCAGATGCTCCAAAGGGGGATTCTCAAATTAAGTGAGGAAACTACTATCCCACCAGCAGAACTCGATCCCACAGGCGTGCTCAAAGCATGCCAAAGACTTGTTACCTGTCACAAAAAGCAGCCAGAGGCAAGCAGGTCAGGAAGTGTGTACATGTTCTGGTGTAGGCAACTCTCTGACACCACATTCTACAAGTTATTACCCTCTGATCCCACTGAGGGTTACCAAAAGAAACTGCACCATCTGCTCAAGAAACTCCCTGAAGAAGCACAGGAAAAAATCTACACAGACACACCCCTAGAGCCCTGACCAGAGGTATTCTATCTGCTACTCAAGATCCATAAACCTGGGAATCCTGGATGCACCAGGATTGTCTGGTTATGTGGACTCTCTCCTCAGACCCTACGCTACCAGCACTCCCAGCTATCTTCGAGACACCACTGACTTCCTGAGGAAACTACAATTCATTGGTGATCTTCCAGAAAACACCATCCTAGCCACTATGGATGCAGAAAATCCCTACACCAACATTCCACACAAAGATGGGCTACAAGCTGTCAAGAACACTATCCCCGATAATGTCATAGCAAACCTGGTGGCTGAGCTTTGTGACTTTGCCCTCACCCACAACTATTTCAGATTTGGGGACAATGTATAGCTTCAAGTCAGCGGCACTGCTATGGTTACTTACATGGCCCCACAGTATGCCAACATTTTTATGGATGACTTAGCTGAGGAAGTGTTCTTCTCTTGTCTCCTAGCACCCCTACTCTACTTGCACTACACTGATGAAATCTTCATCATCATCTGGACCCATGGGAAAGAGGTCCTTGAGGAATTCAACAATTTCCACCCCACCATCAACCTCAGCCTGGACCAGTCCACACAAGAGATTCACTTCCTGGTCACTACTGTGCAGATAAGCAAAGGTCACAAACACCACCCTATACCGGAAACCTACTGGCCACTATACTTACCTACATGCCTCAAGCTTTCATCCAGATCACATCACATGATCCATTGTCTACAGCCAAGCCCTAAGATACAACCGCATGTGTTCCAATCCCTCAGATGGAGACAAACTGACCTCTATCAAGCGTTCTTAAAACTACAATACCCCCTCCACGAATAAATGGACACAAATCAGACATCAAGAACTGTAACATTCAAAAACCAATAGGAGAGCACTTCAATCTTCCTGGACACTCCATAACAGACTTAAAAGTGGCAATTCTTCAACAAAAAAACTTCAAAAACAGACTTCAATAAGAAATTGCAGAACTGGAATTAATTTGCAAACTTGACACCATCAAATTAGGCCTGAATAAACACTGGGAGTGGCATCAGTCACTACAAGAAATAATTTTCTTTCTGATACTCACACCTTCTTGCCAACTGTTGAGAATGGGCACATCTACTATGACTGAACTGGCCTCATTAGCATGACAAAATGTAAATTTTCCCTCTGTTGATATTCACTCCTTCTGGTCAACTGTTGGAAATGGGCCACATCCATCCTAACTGAATTGGCCTCGTTAGCACTGACCCAGCCACACTCAGTAAAGCAACTCCCATCTTTTCATGTTCTGTGTATTTATACCTGCCTACTGTATTTTCCACTCCATGCATCTGATGAAGTGGATTATAGCCAGCAAAAACTTTTGCCCAAACTAATTTGTTAGTCTCGAAGATGCCACAAGGACTTCTTGTTCTTTTTGCTGATACAGACTAACACGGCTACTCCTCTGAAACATGTTCTGGTGGTTAGCCTACTCACCTGGGATATTGGTTCAGGTCCCTGGTCTGCATCAGGCAAGAGAAGGGATTCATAACTGAGTCTCCCACATCCCCGCTGTGTGCCCTAACCACCAAGCTATTGGCTTCTGTCTCTCTTTCTCTCTAACAACGCTGAAAGGTTTGTCCCAGTGGTTTTGCCTGTTAGGACATGGGCTACCTAAGCAGTTATCACAAGAGAAGCACTCCAACCAGTCAAGGAAAAAATAGCAGTTATCACAAAAAGATAATAATTCTGCTTTGGGTCTACAACTTTGGAATAAAGTAAATGGCAGTAGTCAGCAAAATAAGATAAAGGTAATCATTCTTAAAATATGGTCATTTTTAATTGCTTTCCCCATTTACTGCCCATTCTCAACCATGGCCACTCCATTTAACAAGAGGAGATCACTTTGGGAAGGAGAGGGAAGAACAGGGGTTTTCAGAATGCACAGACAAAGAAGAGCACTATGTCTTTAAAAATTAGGGTAAAAGGAGAGATGTAGAGCTTGACTCAGAATGTGAGATGTGTGTGCTTACTGTCCCCAGAAACACTGTCAGAAAATACAGTACTTTATATTTCAAGGGAACATGCGAACACTAGCTTGCTGTGCATTTACTGGTTATGTGTACCCTGCTATCATGCACTGTTACAGGAGTCAGCAACCTTTCAGAAGTGGTGTGCCGAGCCTTCATTTATTCACTTTAATTTAAGGTTTTCCATGCCAGTAATACATTTAACATTTTTAGAAGGTCTCTTTTTATAAGTCTATAACATATAACTAAACCATTGTTGTATGTAAAGTAAATAAAGTTTTTAAAATGTTATGAAGCTTTATTTAAGATTAAATTAAAATGCAGAGCCCCGAGATCGGTGGCCAGGACCCGGGCAGCGTGACTGCCACTGAAAATCCACTCGCATGCTGCCTTTGGCACACGTGCCATAGGTTACTTACCCCTGCAGTATTGTTATCTACTACCATGGAACTTTTGAACTATGCAACTGTTTGTGCGTGGTAGCAGAGTTCACACTTAAGCTAGGGTCTGGCATGTTAGCAGATTTTCTCACCATCTTGCTGCATACTAACTCTCTATAGACAAGCCCATTCTTATCTGGAATGGATAAATATTGAACTTCTCATCATAATAAATCTGCCAGATTAGAATTGGAACAACTTTTCAGTTTTGTTAGATTTTGCATTACCACAGTTTACCAGGAAATCAAGGTTCCTGATACTAAGGAATTGTGTGTAGTTAGGATAGCAAGACGATGTTTAAATGACACATTTTTGTAATGTTTATAAACCTTACTTTTCTTTAACCTCTTGCCAGTGGTATTTGGACAATATTGTGTTAGGACCAAATTTATAGAACCATTTATGGTCATAATAACATTCAAAACTGTGTCCCAAATTTTGCAAACTTAAAGAACAAAACAAAAACCCCTGATGTCAGTGAATTTGGCACATTGCTGTTTAGCGCAGTTGGTAAAGTATGGCATGTGTATAAAGGTGAGAGCGATAATAATAGAATTCCAATTCCACCACTTAGGAAAGGAACTTTGGATGAATGCCCAGAATGTCTAAGACTACATTCTGTCCTGAGGTATGTGTATAGATCTCAGTCATTGTGTGAGCTCTTCAGCTGATGTAAATTGATGCAACTCCATTGACTTCAGTAGACCAACAACAGTTAACACCAGCTGAGGATCTGGCCTGTCGTGATTTGAGTGTATGCAGTCAATGACAGAATTTGACTCCTAGTCAGACACAATAAACCTGTGCTTAGGCTCTGGCTCTTCAGTTTGGGGATCATGTAACAATGTGATGGCATCAATGTGATAGCATCATGTACAGCTTAATAAGCTTGAAGAGTATACTGCTGCACAAGGAAATGTGCTTCACAAGAAGGATTTGAGGATCTGCCTGTGGCTGTGGATTTCCTTAATCAGCCTTATTCAAGCCTTTAAAACGTAATTAATTGAGGATGTCAGTCCTTGCAAAGATCAAATCCAATAAATTCCACCACACTTTTTCCTGTGACCTCAGTGTTGCAGTAGTATCAGCTTTCTTATTGAGGGTGACTAAGGTAATAGGAAGCCACATTTTAAATCTTCATTTTCTGATCTGTATTTCCTATTTGACATCTTTCCTTTTTGTTTATGGCCCTAGGAATCTACTGTTCCCTTGAAATATAAAGTAATGTATTTTCTGATTGTTTCTGGGGACAGTAAGCAAACAAATTTCACATTCTATGTCAAGCTCTACTTCTCTTTTATCCTAATTTTTAAAGACAGAGCTTTTAATTGTCTGCACATTCTGAAAACCCCTATTCTTCTCTCTCCTTCCCAAAGCAATCTTTTCTTATTAATGGAGTAGCCATGGTTGAGAATGGGCAGTAAATGGAAAAGAAATTAAAAGTGACCATATTTTAAGAATGATTACCTTATCTTGTTTGCTGACCATGGCCATTTACTGTATTCCAAAGTTGTAGACCCAAAACAGAATTATCTTTTTGTAATAACTGCTATTGTTGCCTTGACTGGTTGGAGTGCTTCTCTTGAACAGGTCTTAAATCATTTTTTTCTCTGGAGTCTGTGAGGTGAACTGGAGCTAACTCTCAATATAAACAAAGTGACCTTTCCAAATTCCATAGAGCAAACTCCACTTTCAGTTACACTCATGGAACCCAAGCTTTAGAAAAAGCTTTAAAGGTGACTTGCAAAAGGAGAAAAATATTAGGCTGTGCTCCCCCCACCTTTTGTTGTTGTTGTTGTTGTTTTCTAGTGATGCATACATGAACTAAGGATTTATTTTAAAATTTTGTTTTTTTAGCATAAGAATTATCAGGAATGTCAAGTCTAACATTTCTTGGTTTGCTGAAGGATTCATTTGCGAACCTGGACATGGACTATGAGTTCTTTCAGCACTCACATGAAGAGCTAGAGGATGTTGAATTTCTAACAGACATTTTTCTCCAAGTGTTTCTCAGGCATTTTGGATAAACAGATATTAAAAGGTTGGGGGGAGGGATCCTCGGACAGTATAAATTGGCACAGATCCATTGTCCAAAGAGTTTTTTGAATAATCTGAATGACAATCATCTCAAACTTGTTTCATTTGCTTGCTTTTCTGATATTATTAATCCTACCAGTTCTCCAGTCTTCCACAAAATCTTCTAGGGAAAAAAAGTGAATAGATACACCCAAATTTCTAATATATTAAGATTTTTTTCTGTTTATATCAGTGATACAAAAAATGTACAAACTCATTTTTCCTTTTCTCAGATGAAGTGAAAATCTCAAATAACTGAATTTTGAAGGTTAGTTTGATAAAAACCTTTGTTCTAAGACACAAAAAAACAAAAAAAAAATGTGTCTTCTGAAATGTAGCTCAATAGTCTACAGTTCTGAAAAATGTCCTCTACATCTTATAAGTAATACACTAATCAAGTAAGGCAATATTTAACTTTTTCTATCTTACTGTAGCACTTTACTTTTTAAAGTCCTGGTAAGCCACACACCAACATCAAGGTTACTGTCAAATAATGTAAAGACATGCTTTGTTGCAAACTATGGTTAGATTTATAAAATATGTTACATTCAAACCTCTTCTGATTGTTTTACTACTATTTGCACTCAGTATCTTACTTCTGTGTAATTATCTCACCACCTGGTATCAAACAGCTCCAGCCTGTTCTCCAAATAAAGCCACAATGCAATTCACCCTCTTTCACATGGAGAACCAAAAATTAAACAATATTAATAGGTGGTAAATTACACATAAGTGCTCACTGGTACATCCATTTGCACATACGTTAATATTTTTTAATTATTATACTTATTCTTTAGATCAGTTTATTGACACTAGAAAGAGTTGAATGATTATTTTTGCTGGTCTTCATGCTTTTTGATTTATCTACAGTACCTTCTTTAATCTTTTAGCAGTATCACAATTCTTTTGCTGACATGGATTGTTGGTTTTTTCTGTATCTAAAGAAGAAACTAACAAAACATACTCTACTTTACAAAGGAACAAATACACTGAAATCAACATTAAACTTGCTAGTATCCCAAAAATATACTTTAAGGTTTCTTTTCAAATTTATAAAATTACATTTCTGATTATGCCTGAAGGAGCTACACAGAAAATAATTTTTGCATGTTCAGATGTCTGACTAGTAATACTGTCTTAAAGAAATAATCAGAATTTTCCTCTCATGAACATATAATTAGATCATGGTGAACTTAAATATTATTTGATCTCTTTTTTTTAAAAAAGTATAATTGGAGGCAATACTTATTTGCAGATTTTGATCTCTAGGAAATTAGTAATCTTAGAAATCTACCAACGTTGTAAATAGTCTTTCAGTTTAGATGAGTAATCCATTTGATAATTATTTAACTGAAGTGGCTGTTTAATTAAGGCATAGGTCTTAATATATCACTCTTCGATTGATGCTTTGAGTGTGTGGCCAGGCAAGAACTCCAAAAGCTCAAAAGTTTTGATCAATTGTTTCTGCAAGGAACTTCTTCAGCCTTCCCTGAAGAAAAGCCATGATAATCCCTAGTGCTTCCAATGATCAGCTCCTTTCTAGTGAAAGACTAATAGTACAGTAGAATATAACAAGGATTACTTCAGCAACGCTAGTTCTTCAAAAATGATTGCCTTATGGATCTACATTCTTGTGAAACATGCATGCTCTATAGGTATAAGTGCCTAATGCCTGAGCCTGAATGCATAACAACGGACTGCAGCCCTAGCTACCACTCTGTTCCTTTCATTTTCTCAGGAATCCTTATACAACTCTGACATGAAGGATGGTGAGAAGCGTGTATCCATATAGGTAAATAATTACACTCATGAAATAATATGCCTGTACAGATCCACATTCTTGGGAGATTAACAAGCACTAACAACTCAATATGATGGAGGGCCAGAAGAAATTAATTAAATAGAGATTGAAGTGCTACTCTAATGTAAAATGCTGGGGAGCAAGTTGCCAAGTCAAGAATATGAAATGTATGAACTGAACTCCTTTTACCAATAGCTTAACATTGCTCTGTAATGGAAACATTTCTGAAATATGCATTAGAAGCTACTTAAATCTAGTAAAATATGTTCCAAGACTCTGAACGCCTGCAAGTTCACAACAGGTTTGTTTGCACATTTTGATCCACTTAATCTAAGAGATCATACCATCTGTGATTTTGATACGCCTCAGACAGTTCAGGACAGGGGTTCTCAAACTTCATTGCCCTGCGACCCCCTTCTGACAACAAAAATTACTACACAACCCCAGGACAGGGGATCAAAGCCTGCGCCCAGCTGCCTCGGGTGGGGACGGAGGCAAAGCCAAATCTTTAGCCCCAATGCTCTGGGTGCAGGCGCCAAAGCAGGAGGCCTGTAACCCTAGGCCCCACCACCCAGGGCTGAAGCTTTTGGGCTTTGGCCCTGGGCGGTGGGGCTTGGGCTTTGGCCCCGGGCCCCAGCAACTCTAACACCAGCCCCCGTTGGTCTAGGAGACTTGCATGTTGTCTTAGTCCTATCAACGTAGTCCAGACAATAGCTAAGAACTCTAAATATCTAGGTTATATAATTTAAACTCCCCCCAGTAATGATTCAGATTTAGAAGAGAAAAAACAGTAAACTATTAATGAGTGGTTTGGTGAAACATTTAGTGTTTTTTCTTTCAAACGCTACAGTCTTTGATGGACTACCCATGCTGGGCATTGTATTTTCTGCTCAGATTGTTTAAGCAAGTGTTCTTTGTCAGGAAGAATGTTATATTTCCTTGACCCTGAGACCATACAGAGACTGACTTCTGCATTTACTAAAATCTGCCATTTGCAAGGTGGCAGATTTGGAATTCAGGACAAATCCTATGAAATTCACTGTTTTTGTCAAAATGAAAGTTTACATTTAACACTGGCATTTGACTGGAACAGACTGCACAATGGATCCCTCTTGAAAACTGAGCTCTCAACAAGAAATCTGGGTAGAGACCAACACAGCTACCTTGACATCTTACATCTACTGACAGCACAGCCGGACACTTCGTAAACATTCTTAAGGAAAAAGATGTAAAGAAAAATACCATATATTGAGAGGGGTCTTCACTCAAGCCAAGCCTCATATAGTTTTTGATCAATAAGACAGATGAAAATATGAAAGTAGGCGTCCTTTACATTGAAAGCCTAAACCTACTGCGTGAACTCTTTTCTTAGATCCAATATGCCTCTTATTTTCTCTTTCCCCCTCTCCCCCACCCCGGGAATAATAAAGAATGTGGATCTAGTCCAAAGTCTCAAATGAGACTTAGACTCAATGCTGCAATGCCTAACGTTTAGGTCCCTGCTGCCTAACGAATTCCACAGGCCAAGGTTAGCTACCTAGGTTCCTTATACAATATAAGGGACATGTCAGGGGCCTAAGAATGGGATTCACAAAAGCCAGCATACTGAGTAGGGAGCTGCCTAAGCTACCCAATTGCAAATTTTGGGGATGGTGGCAGGGCCTAAGCACCACCCCGCAAAATGACTTAGCCACCTAACTTGTGGCATGTTCCTCTGCTTGATATTCCCTCTGCTTGAACATTCTCCTGGAGTTAGGTGCCTAAACCAAGGCAGTCCTTTCATGCAAAAAGTGGTGGTGGGACCTGTTGCCCGCTCTTCCCACAATCCTGTGGTTAGTGCATTCGCCTCAACTAAGGAAGAGACAGGTTCAAAACCTCATTCAGCCTCCTGTTGAAGAGGGACTTGAACATGGGTCTCCCATACTCCAGGAGAGTACCATAACTGGTCAGTCATTCTCTGTCTCCCTGATCCAGTGAATAATTATGCATTTTACAAAAAGTGGAAGAAAGACTGAGTTTCACCTCAAAATACTGCATAGCTTAGGGTTTAGAAAAGGGAAGATCTGGGTTTAAGCTTCTGCACCACATCAGGAAGTACAGGGATTTGTAGCCAGGCCTATTACATCTTATGTGAGAGTTCTCTAACCACTTGACTACAGGGTATAAGGGGCACTACTACCATCTCCTCCTCCATGGGCACATACTGGACCATGATCTGCAGATGAGATAGGTGGGGAATGCCTAATTTGCAGATCCCACTGGGACGTAAGAGATTTTACACATGTCCATTAGCAGAATGCTAGGCACACAGAGACTTTAGGAGCCTAGAGGGTTAGGCAGCAGTTGCAAGGGGGTTTTCAGAATCTAATTTTTGGCACGTTTGAGGATCTAGCCCTCTGAGTCTTATTTTTTTGATACAGATTTGTAAGGATTAGGAAAGCCACCTGGAGTGATACTGGACAAAATTTCTTTTGTTAAAGGAAAAATTACATGGAGAGCTGTCAAATTAGAAGATATGCATGACAACTGCGGCAGCCAGCCAGCACAGCAACCACTGGAAGCTCCTTTGTCAGCTATAACAAGAAAGGAACTGACCATTGGCGACATCTTGTATCTCCATAGTGTTCTGCAGGGGCTGTTTGTAATGCCCCTGCAGGAGCTGTAACTTTATGCTATATAAGTTCCCTTTTGGCCACGTGCCTGAGCCTGGACCAAAGAAGGGGAATCAATTAGGATAGGTATCATTTTCTCATCTCTTGGTGATAGTTTTAGGTAGCCTAGCAAATTCTTGACAATTTTTCCTGATAAAAATATACATCCTGAAGGTAATGTAATATACTCTTATTTCCACAGCTCAATGCCAAATCATGGAAAATCAAGTAAAGCTTCAGCAAAATGATTTTACTCCAACACAACTATGCTGAAGCACGTTGGAGGCAGAGGAATGGATTCTTCAACCTCAATTTGTGCTTTAGGGCCCTTCAATCTACTATCCCTCACACCCAGTTAATTTGGGGATAAAAACTGTAGCAGACTTTTAAGCAAATTATTATGGCTTTGTCACAAACCTTGCCACCAGGAGCAGAACAGGAACTGTACTGTGACTCTCAGTCACAGAGTGGTCCCTCCCTGCTTCAGGGAAAACAATCCACACAGGCCTGGCACAGGTTACTTCCCCGGAGGGTTGGGGGGGCGGGGGAGGGAAAACAGTGGAATGCTTTTGCTAACTCCTCAACCATAGCCTCCCTTCCTCCACACACATGCATAGGAGGGGGAATAACAGCCCCACAGTAGCTGCTCTCCCACTGCACTGTGCCTCACAATATATGAAGGAGGCATATTATATCCCTTTACTTTCCTGTGTGGGCATGCCTCAGGGATCAAAATCTCACTCTATGATAAGACCAACTAAATAATTGTGTCTGTGGGTAGATGCATAAAAGCTCCTAACTTGGGTTGTGGGCTATTGTGAAGGATATTTTTTGGAGTCAGACATCTGAATTTTCATAATTTGTACATGGATTTACCACATAAATTATTTGTGTGTATTTTGTTGCAATCTAGATAATTCTTTATGAATTAAAGACATAAAATGCTTTCAACAGGAATAGTGAAGATATTCCATGAAATAAACTTTGCTTCACCATGAAAACACTAAGCAGTCTTTAAAAGATCAATAATTTTTACCCGTAAAAGTAAAGAAGATTTCATTTTGTAGACCTGCTTTCTGCATTTTTACATGATGGCACTCTGACTTGAGTAAAGTAACCTCACAAGAAAGTTCAATGACAAGTTTGCTTAGTATTTGAAGCAACTTCTTCTCAAAAGATATATTGTAGATACTGTTGCAAGGTGCTGCATGATACCGGGCTGTAAACTCATAGTAAAAATTAGGATCAGAATAAGCTGCAGGTGAAAGAAAATACAAGATACTGAGAGATGCACATTTAAACACGAAGGTTAAGTTAAAAAAAGACAGTATTTTTGTGTATTTCATATACAAAATTGATTTACATCCCCATTGAAATTTTAATGAAGGATTCATGTGTCAGAGAACAATGGAAAATACTTTATAATTCATCATTCCTGTTTCCATAGATAAATATCACCTTTCATTTTGCAAAACATATAACAAGGACGAAGCCCCTATATATTTTTGTTTCACTTTCAAGAAATGAAGAGATTATAGTATAAGTGCTTAAAAATATAAAGTAACTTAAAGACAATAGCAGTTTCAGAAGACACATTTCAACATGAGGTGCAATTTATCATCACAGGCATTGCATTTAATAATATATAATTATAATACAGTATTTTGCACCTTCTAGTGAGAACCAAAAAAGCTATTTTAAAGGGCTTCAAGACTGATTCCTGTCCCCCAAAATGAGATCCAAGAGACCTCTAGCAACTGAGCTCAGCAACACATCCGTCTAGATCAGTCTCTCTGCTGGTCCTGCTGAATAGCTGATATGGCAAAGGGGGGTGAGGAGAGGCTCTTCTGCTGCAATCTGTACTGAATTGAAGTTAGCTCCCCACAATCACAGTATTGCACATGGCAAAGGGGGTCAAGACCACAGTAGGGGTCACAGATTAAATGGATGGGTCACAAGGAGACAGAGAAATAATGGAAGCTAAAGAAAAATAAGCAGGGAGGCATCAGAGCAATAGAGAATGAAGGAACAGAGAAAGGAGAATGGAAACATCAGCGATACAAGGAGAACATGACAAGGAAAAAGAGAATGTGGAGACAGTAGAGAAATCAGGTAGCTGGGTTAAAAAACAATGCCATACAGACTACACAATGGTGTACTGGTACCCATTTAGAGATAACTCACTAGACCGTTCACTGCTTGTTTATAATGCAGTATCCCATATTCATTCTGAATTTTTTTAAGCCATATCATCATGTATTTTAATACATTTATATATAAATTATTCCTGTAAATTGGGAGACCACATCTGCTTCTGTGCCCAGGTCCCGTATAATCTGGAAGCCCTGTACATTTCTATAAAAATAATTTTTCTTTCAGACATTTGGATTGGAGCCTTGTTGTGGGAAACAAGCAAGTTGTAACAAGACTGAAAGATAACACTAGAAAATAGATGCTGGGAACAATAAACTCTTCAGCATTTTGATCAAGAAAAAATAAAATTCAAAAGAAGTTCCCCTTTTTCAGCTATGTTCAGCAAGTTGACAAACTACTAAAACAATCAGACTTCTTTTTTAAGGTTGGAGATAGTGGGCCAAATTCAGGTGAATTTAAAAGCAGGAATTAATTTGTCCTATTCTGTTCTACTCAATGTTTCTAAGATAATACTGGCTTCAACCCAGTTCCAACTGAAGTCAAAAGGAGTTTTGCTATTGGCTTCAGTTGGAATAGAATCAGACCCTAAAAGGAAGAAAAGGGGAACTGGTAATGAAGAAATATAAATTTTATCTGTAATACTTGTACTTCAGCAGAATCAGGGGGCACTCTGCTATATCATGCAACAAAATTTACTCTGAATAGTGAAGCAGAATTAGCACGTTCTTTAAAAAATGCCAACACTTTATATTTCATTACACAATATTCACTCAGAAGAGCATGACTTACTTGACAACACTGTAAAAACAAAACTGAATAAGAGCTTTACATTGGTGTAAAGTGTGTCCCAGTGACTCTCCTGAAGTCCCAGGAATAGGAGGTAAAAAAAGGAAAAAAAGACATTATAATAAATCTCCAAAGGAATAATTCAGCATGAAATGAAGTTACTTTGGCATAGTTTTTAACAATTTCCACCCACCCAGTTTTTCAATCTTCTATTTTCCAATTATGTTTTATGTCTTCTTTTAAAAGCAGAGAGCTATGCTTAATTTCTCAATCAAAAGACCAGAAAATTTCCTTTAAGGCACTGAAAATGACAGTCCATGAATTCTCTAGTAAGTGACAATTAACAGCAAATTGCTGAAAGAGGTACAGAATTCTGCAACTCTACTCAAATTAAATTAAGCTGGCCTATCAGAATTTCAAAACATTAACATACATTTTAAAAGTGAAAGAAAAAATGTTTTTGTACTGTAAATTAACTATTTTGATCTCTTACCATAAATAACATATTTGAGCAAATAGTTTTTTTCAGTCTGCTCTGCGGTTGGTTTAAAAACGAGAGAACAAGTGTAAATTCCACTCATGTCGTATTTGAAGTGTCTGAATATTAGGGTTCCTGTTGGTGTTATTTTCACACTGCTATTTTCTAGTAAATAAATAAATAAAACAGTACAGTGAGTTTAGCTTTACTTTTCATTATAACATGGGAAAACACAAAAGGAGGAATCAGAATGGCTATGGTTCCAACCAGGCACAGAATGGTACTTACAGCCTTAATACAAGAAGAAAGCTCACCAGTAACTGTAGTTTTTGACTGTATTACCACTGCATATTCACCATTATAGATAGGTGCCCCAGTACTGCTGAGCTTTTGGAATTTCACACAAGTAGTGCTCATTGGGCTGCACAAGCACCCTCCCACAAAAATGTTCAGTTATAAAAGCATGTTATGATCCCAACCATCTCAGTTCCTTTCAGTAAACTATAACTTCTCATAGCAGAGAACTCCCAGAAGAGGAGAATGTAGGCAGATAGTCTGAATAGTTACAGGCAATACAGTAAGAATACATATATATATATATTCTACAGTTACTGGTAAGTAATCTTTCTGACAATTACCCCCACATATTACCAGTTGTGGAAGTTTAACAATTATCAGAACTCCAAAGCAGGTAGGCTAAAAAATTATAATTAAACAAAGGACCACAAGACAAAGTTTCCCAAAATAAGTATCACATAGAGATGCTAAACTGAAAGAGCAGTGCTCTGGACATGTGTATACAAGACTTAAGGTAGCAGCTGTACAGGATGTCTAGGATGGAAAGAAGGCTTGAGGCAGTAGAGTGAGCTCTTGAGATATTCAGATACTGACAGCCAGACTAAATAACAACAGGTATCAAGGCAGACTCTGATTCACTTTGATAAAAACCGCATGGGAATAAATAAATAAACTAGTACAGTGTCTGCATTTCTGTCTGCATTACCAAGGGCATAAAACATTTAGTGGACTTCCCAAATATCTTATTCCAGTCAAGATGAAACATCTATGCTATGGAGCCTAGATTTTTCTAGTGTGAGTGAGGTTTTGGGAAAAATATTGAGAAATGAATGGCCTAAATCAGGTGAATTTCAGGGCCGGTGCAAGGATATTTTGCGCCCTAGGCGAAACTTCTACCTTGTGCCCCCCTCTTCCCCCTTAAAATAAATCACATACATTATACACAATACACTGGTCACAGAGTAACATGTTATAATTTAGAATTTATTTTTTCCACACTTTAAGTTTAGCAAATTTAGAAACAAGTTCCTCCAAGTCAATGCTGTGAGCAATGTCATGTTCTACTGACAAGGTAGATAGCCCAACAAGTCTTTGTTGCAACATTGACGTTCGCATGTATGTTTTTATCAACCTGAGCTTTAAGAACCTTCGCTCATCACTGGCCACAGAAACTGGGAGAGTCAAGAGGATGCGAAGAGCAGTAAACTGTGTTAGGGACACTATCTGTGAGCTTATTTTCCCATATGAAGTTCAATACATCTTGCGGTGATGCACTCTTTTGGACTCGTCTTGCAATAGCTTGCAATTCACTGCACAAATCAAAGGCATTAATATCTTTGGATTCACCATGTTGCAAAGCTTGCTCCAGATTCAAGCAATGTTCCATAATTTGCTTTGGTGTTGTGTTTTGCAAAACTGTAAACATCATATATGAAGCCAAATACTACATTAATTTGCTGCATCAATGTGAATCTTCCTTCAACCAAATTTATTCCTGTGTCAATGACTGCAAAGTAAAAGTTCACTTTGAATTTTTCTTTCGGATTATAAATAGGTTTGTCATCTGCTTCATATGTGAGCTGCTTCCTCTTTTTTCTAATACAGATTGGATCTGGTTCAAAAAATGCCAGTACATCCAACTCCTCCGCAAGTTCACCTGCATCTACCAATGTTTTCTCAAAGCCTGCGTCACTTCTGCAGCCCACAAGAAATGTCTTGGTTTCTCCAAGTTGATTAATGGTGTCACATATGTTGAATTCTTTCACCTGAAGTTGTTTGCTAGTCACGTTGATCTCAAACAATATGTCATACCACAAAACAAGAGAAACAAGAAACTTGAAACTAGACATGGCTTTTCTAAGATCCTTTGCATCAACTTGTGACGTACTGCCAGATGATCTTGTTAGAGTAGTGTCTTCATAGATGTCTATCAGAGCATCATAGATGTCACCAAGGTGATAGTGAAGAGGTTTCAAGGCATCAATTCAACTTTCCCATCTTGTTTCGCTCAATGGTTTAACTGTGAGATTAGTTACGTGGCATGTTAGAACTTCCCAGTGACGTGTAGAAGTTGAGAAATACAAATAGACATGTTGAACTAAATCAAAGAAGGCAGCTGCCTCCAAGCAACACTTTGCAGCATCATTAACAACCAAATTAAATGAATGTGCACTGCAAGGAACAAAAAAGGCTCTTTGCTGGACACCGTTTTCTTTCCCTTTCATATTGCTCCCATTGTCATAGCCTTGGCCACGCAAGCTTTCTATAGGCAGTGACATCTCTTCCAACTGGTGAAGAATAGTTTCTATCATACCAGCTCCAGCTGTCTCCGTAAGCAGCACAAATCCCAAGAAATATTCCTTTATGCATACTGATTCAGTTTCACACTCTGTCTCTGAAGTAGGCATATCCATAAACCAAATGACCATGGCCATTTGTTCAACATGGCTTGCAATCTACAATCTAGAATGATCAAAAAGTATTTTGCAGCATGAGCAGATACTAGGATTTTTTTTTTGATGCATTGGATAGAAGCTGAATAAGAACATTCTGTATGTGTCTTTCCCTAGGTAATGTACGTGCATCTCCTTGTCCTTAATCCTGTGAAGATGCTCATTCATAAGCGGGTCAAACAAAGCTTGATATTCAACAAATTTTAAGAAGATCCTATTACCAGAAGTGTGCAGTTTTTCATGTGTTCCCCAAAAGGCCAGGTTTTGCATACCAAGAACTCTGACCAAAGCAATCAGGCATTTGCTGCCGATACTTATCTGCACTTCATTAAGCAAGAAGAAGCTCTTCATCAACTGTTCTCTTGTATTTCAATCACAGTTCAAGTTCCTTCCATGTTTGAACATTTGTCAAATGTTGACTGCTTTTCTTGTGCCCTGAAAGAATTGCAGACATGCTGTTCCAATCCCTTGAGCTTTTTCAGAAAGAGAGGATGTGCCAATAGTACTACTGCCAAACAACTGGCAGCAGAAGCAAAAGACAGAATCATTTGATGTGGAATACTGCAGCCACTGACGCTACATTTCTTCTCCACTTAAAAGCCTACGTTTGCAATAAATTGTTGAGAATTTTCTTTGCTTACCATATTTGGGAAAAAAAACTGCTGAACTTGTTCCACCCCATGTTCCACTAGAATTTGTCAGACTTGATCATCGCATTTGGCCCAAGTAGCAGGATCACTAAAGCTCAAATTCAAATGAGTGACATTTTCACTTTCACGGTCTTCCAAGTTTTGATCCTCATGTGTCTCATTTGATTCGTCTTCAATATTCAGATTATGTTCTTCAAACTCTTCTTCAACTTGTGAAACTGTCATTTCCACCTCCATCTCTGCTTGATTCTTTGGCATTGAACTACTTTCATCTCTGGCCAGTGGATGGAGATATTTCAGAAACAAACCTTCTTGCTTTCTTTTTCTTTTTGCTTATTAGCCTTCCGCTTACGAAATTGTGCCCCAGACAATTTTTTTTTCCATCTGCCATAAGGCTGCATCAACTGAAAACAAAAAAAAATGAAATTTTATTCCTATCAGTTCTTTTTCTTGTTCACTGTTAAAAGTAAAGGATAGAGCAGTGGTTCTCAAAGCCAGTCCGCCACTTGTTCAGGGAACGCCCCTGGCAAGCCAGGTTGGTTTATTTACCTGTCGTATCCGCAGGTTCGGCCAATCGCAGCTCCCACTGGCCACAGTTGGCCGCTCCAGCATATCCATCAGCCCGCGCCACTTCCTGCGACCCCCATTGGCCTGGAGTGGCGAACCACAGCCAGTGGGAGCCGCGATCAGCCGAACCTATAGACATGGCCCGTAAATAAACCGTCCCGGCCTGCCAAGGGCTTTCCCTGAACAAGCAGTGGACCGGCTTTGAGAACCACTGGGATAGAGAATACATGTCACTTACTATGAGTCACTATTTGAATTTCATCAACTGTTTGACATAAACATTGATTAAGAGATCAAGATGACTTTCCCTTAAAATTAAGCAATGTTGATTGTAATCAGAAATACACTCTTTTTAGTCACGTATACTTCCTTCCTTCATTCTTTTATATCAAAATCTGACTGTGAGTGCTGCAGAACCCATTCTGTCCAATCAGTCATGCACCTCCAAATGATTAAAAACATCAAATGGTACAAACTCAATTTGAATGAAAAGTTCCATTTTCTAACTAAACAGGTCACACTCTCTCAAATGGTTGCCAAGTGCTCTCTGTGGTGGTATGCTCATCTGCTATAAATGCCTACTAACTTCTCTGTGAGAATCATCTTTGACTTTGATCCAATGAAAGCAGGATGGAAAAGCCCCCCCCCCCCCACCCCCCGAAGACCTAAGACATGATGGCTGGATGACATGAACAGAAACCTGTCCCTCACAGGCACTACCTCATAACATGCCAGTTTTGCTCAGGACAGAATATCATAGAGGAATATTATGCATTCAGTAGTCTCCACAATGGCCAGGCAACAGCATGACAACTAACCTAACCTAACCAGTCTATCCATCTTTTCTGACTGCTTCTTGGCCACTGGCGAGGGGTAGCAGTGCCAGACTGAGCCCGGTGCCAGGGGTGCACAACAGGTCTACAAACCGAGGCAAGGTACTGGGCCAAGAGTCCTGCCGAGACTGCAGTCCTGCGCCAAGCGGACCGCAGCCTCCATGAGGAGAGAACTCAAATGAATATCACGCTCCTTCTGCATGATTCCCCCAAGCACTTCAGGCAGCTGCTATGGGGGTTACTCACAGGTTTAGGCCTGTTGCAGGCGTAACATAGCAGCAGCGCTTAAAACCCAGATACCAGATATGACAGAGGCTGGGGCAGGGAGAGGGGGGCACCAGGGCAGCTCAGCTCTGCGGGCTGCTGTCCTCTCCATCCACCCAAGCACAAGGAGAGCAGGAGCATGAACCAGCAGGAGCCCGAGGCCAAGCTGTGTGGGAAAGCACTTACCTTGCCCAACGCATGGGCATCGCAGTCCTCTTTCTTCCTCCACCAGACCGCTGCCTGAGGCTCTTTTGTTCTCTGGGGAGAGGGGTGAATGCACTCTCCGTGCCTCCCGCTGGGGCTGACCATGGAGGCTGAGCCAGGAGGCAGCCTCCAGTTTCCTCGTGAAGACATGCTGTAGACCATCGCCGGGCTCATGGGCACTAAGCAGAGCTCTGCCCAGCCGCCGGCGGCCCCGCCGGCAATGACAGTAATTGCATGAAGCAGTGGCTGCACTAGGAGAGGGAGTCTGAGCCACATGTGTCAGCATGCCGCCAGCAGCCCAGCCCAGGAACGCTGTAAAAAAAAATGGGAGCACCCCTTTTTGGCACCCCCAAATCTTGGCACCCTAGGCAACTGCCTAGTTTGCCTAATGGTTGCACCGGCCCTGATCACTATCCATAGACATTTGGCATGAGGACATTGGACAATTTTGTCCTTGTGGAATACAGTGAAAGATCAGCTATTAAAGCCTGCAGTTCATTCAATCTTAACAGGCGTGACTGATTTAAAAAACTGCTATTTTTAGTGACAAGTGAAATAAAGAATATTATAAAAAAATTAGAGAGTGAGCTCTTTAACTTCAAGATGCCAGGTTGAGATTCCACGTCAACACAGGTTCACAAATTTATGAGCATACCTTCACCTATCCTTTAAGGAATCTTATGGTGGTGGGTTACTGAGGACAGGCGGTATCAACTGGAAGGTTATATGCTGAGACAGCAGACAGGTGCACCTTGGTAGAAAACAAGCAGAGGCTTACGGACTATGGGCCACATGCTCAGCCCTCCGCCCAGCTGCTCTGTGTTGTCCAGACAGTGCAAGACAGCCAGACCAGTGCCTGAATCAAGGTGCCTTGATATATGGGAATTTGTATGCAGGCACACCTGGCTCTGTTACTAATTCATAAAGATAACGTCTCCAAATGATTAGGGTTTGCTGCATGGGAAGATCTGGAAGAGCCTTCAAAATTGGCACCAATGGGCAAACCTATTTTGGTGCCTTTGAATGTCAAAATCCTACACCACTGAAAGAAGATGGAAATGGGTGAAGCTACTAGCTAGAAATGCAAATCAAATCCTTAAAAAAAAAAAAAAAAAAAAAAGTATGTTCAAAAGCTATTTTGTTCAGGTGCACTAAATTCTACAGGACAGATGGGCAAGGTCCTTTTTGCTGTGGACAAGGCTCTTTTACTCGTTTCAAATAACTACATTTTAATTTCAGTAAGTCTACCTTTGTGTAAAAGGATAAAACAGGCCGATCAAAACTATGCTGGGTATGTAGAAAACTTCAGTTACAGCCCCTTCCAGGCAAAACAATATCAGCCTTTTCAATTGCTCACAATAGTTAAACCCTACCATATTACTTATATTTTTGACACTTTTCAGTCTGCACTGAACTTTTTTTTTTTTTTAACATAAAGAAAGCAAAACTGATCATAGTATTTCAGATGACGATCTAGCAGATTGTAATCTATATCATATCATATTCATTTGGGGCCAGATTCAGTTTGTCCTTTTATGTCTGTGCACAAGGGTTGAGAGGGGGCAGGGGATCTTCTACCACCTTACATGTGCCATGAAGGATCAGCTGCAGTTGCAGCACTTGTGCTTCGGAGTGCTTAAAGACTGTTTCTTCTCTACACCCCAGGGAGGAGCCAGGAGAGCCATGCACTGCCACACCCACACTCAGGGGCAGCTCTAGGCACCAGCTCAACAAGCAAGTGCCTAGGGCGGCAAAATATATGGGGCGGCATAATGCTTGGGCCCCAGCTCATACCTGAAGCGGCAGGCTGTAACCTGACCACCCTGGGGAGCGGTAACCAGCCTGTTGTTCTGCTGCCAGGTGCAGCAGGGCAGGGAGCCAGCTAAGTGGGGAACGTGTCCCGCCGCTCTCCCGTGGGCAGCGGCCACCTCCAACCCCTCAGGCAGGAGCTGGTAATGCAGCCCTGCCCTGGCTGCAGAGGACACGCCGCTCCTCCTCGGCTTGTTCGTGCCGCTCTCCTGTGGTCAGCGGCCACCCCCACACCATCCCATTTGGATTCTGCCTCCCTGGCTGAGGCTGCCTGCCTCACACTTGGTGCAGAGGGGCAGGGCCTCAGGGTGTTTCTGGGGCAGGCCCAGGCCTTGCGCTGTGTCAGGGTTGTGTGCAGCCTCACCATTGTGTGTCTGTGTCCTATGGCTGGGGGTGCTGCAGGGTGATCTCCCACCTTTGTGCACCCACTTGTCTGTGCTCCTCACTGCCATGCTAGAGCCTCTGCAGTTATTTATTGACAAATAAAACCTGCAGAATTTTAAGAATATTGTGCGCAGAATATTAATTTTTAGTGCAGAATTTTTAATGTTGTTGCACAGAATGCCCTCAGAAGTAGTATTTGATGTGATAATGTGGAGTGTTGTTGCTTGATACCTCCATACCATAGTGACTGAAGCAGCTAAAATACCGGTAAATAGAAAAGCAGGCAGGCAAGCAATGATGTACATATTTTGGTTTTAAGATCAAAAGTGTGGAGCAAGGCCTATCTTTTTGGGGAACCCAAAGTAGGAGAACAATAAGAGTGGCCAGGTAAGACTTTTTTCTGTCTCTCCTTACCCAGAAAAAGGGGGAATTATAACTTTTACTCTTGAACATGAAATTCTACAAACCACAGCAATAAGTGATATTCCCAGGCCACCCAGGATGCTCTCCTGCAGGGCTTTGGGGTGGGTGGAGAAACTGTCCCTTGATGGTACCCACTTTCCCCTCCTCTAACACTGAATCTATGTCAGGATGCAGAAAAGAGGGGGTATTTTCCTGCTTGAAGAGGGGTCTGGTATTTCTGTGACAGATCCCTTGAAAACAGAAGTGCGGGGAGGGGAAGAGAAGCAGAGCCTACTGCAGGATTCCTAAATATCATTATCAAAAAAGAGAGCACAGTGGCTTTCAGAGTAAATCTGGTCTTGAAAGCTCCATATTGGATTCAGTTGACCAGGACAAGGTTAAGACAGTTATGCAATCATGAAGCCATTTGGTGAGCAGTCCTTTACAGCAGAGAAATCTCAGTGGTGCTAGACTAAGTCAACAATAGGAGTCTGAGCTGGTGCCTCCCAATGCTTGCGAGTTTAGTTGGAGAAGATGAAGCACATCAATTACATCTGGGCTGTGACCCTCTTCTACGCACTAGAGACTCTGAATATAGGAATCTGTAACAGATAACACAGCTTTGCATGAAGCACAAGTCTCTTGAAACTGGTTTTCTTTCATGACTGAAGCATCAAAAAGTGTGGGATTAATGGATCCAAGAAAGAGGTGGGACGGAATCCACCTAAAAGAACTGATATTGAAAGGGGAAGCAGCCCAAGTCAGCTTTGCTCAGAAGACACCCACAACAGCATGACCAGCAGAAAAAAAAATGGGGATTTTCTGTTTTTAAGAAAAAAAGCTGGTGAACAACCTAGATGAATTATATACTAAGACTATCATGAAAAAGAGCAAAGAAAGGAGAAAACCAACAAGGGAAGGACTGTGAACACAGAATCATAGGACTGGAAGGGACTTCGAGGGAGTCTTCTAGACCAGTCCCCTGCACTCAAGACAGGATTAAGTATTATCTAGACTATCCCTGACATGTGTTTGGAGATTTTTAAGAGCAGGTTAGACAATGATGGAGACTCCACAACCGCCCCTATGCAATTTATTCCAGTACTTACCTACCCTGACAGTTAGGAAGTTTTTCCTAATGTCCAACTTAAACCTTCTTTGCTGCAATTTAAGACACACTGAATGTGCTCTGAACTCTTTGTATCCTAGGTAGTCAGAAAGATACGTGGTTGTGCCCACTTCCCAATCTCCTATGCAAGGGGAAACGGTGGGTAATTGGCCCTAACAGATACTGTTTTGCAGAAGATCTTGCACTGAAAGCACCTGTACCCGGGAATGGAAATCAATTTGGACAACATCAAAACAAGCAAGGATGGGTTATACAGAGAAGTAGTAAAGTTCTAATTTGAAAATGACAAAATGTCATAAGAATTGTTAAGTAGCCTGGCTCCTTTATGTTGCTCTTGACTCTTTTTAGCCTCTTTGCATCTTGGTTGGTAGGGACATAACACTGTCTTTTAGAATTTCTACTGAAGTTTGTAGAAAACAAAACAAAAAAAAGATGCACTGCAAATCCAAAATAAGATTTAAGATTAGCACTCCATGGTCTGAGATAGACTACTGTGCTGGAAACTGGAAGATCTAGTGACATTTGACAGGGATTTTATTTGTTTGTTTCTTGAACCTCAAAATTAAGAAAATTAGTAAAATGTTTATGGAAATTTTGGGGTGCTGTTAGAAGAATTTAAAATGAAAAAGGAAGGTTAGATTAAACCTGCAGACCCATTATAGTAATGGTCATAGTGATATACATTAGGACTTAGTTGGCATATTGCCATTTCAACTTACTTATAAAACTCCATCTTTTTACTACAATGAAATGCATGATGTAATATTGCAATTGATGGTGACTGAAATTCCCTAGTAAAAGCATCTACAGCTATTGCATAAATGTAATGAGACTGGATATCCAATTTTCTTGCACTTGTTTTGAAAATGTCAGCATTATTCCTCAGTGTTAATGTAAAGAAACTTGAGTGGAAACCAAGAACCTTCGCATTGAACTATACTTGTTGATTTTTATTTTATTTTCTAATGTATACATATTATAAGAAAAAAGCCTTCTTTAACTCATCAGGAGGATTTTAGTGGAATTAGATTTTTTTAAATGTTATAATTACCTGTTTCATGAGCTATAGTTGATCAATTCCTGAGTGAGTCATATGTGAGTCATTAGACACAGGAGGCTTACACTGAAGCAAAAAGTAGGTTATTGACAATTTTCTTTCATTTCAATTTGTTTCTTTAAAGTACCTCAGGACATTGAGATAATGTTAGATGTTTCTAAGTCTGACTTCCTATGACTGGAACCATTTACGCTTTTCTTAAATGTTTTTTTGTTGTTCTGCTTAACCAGTGGATCTATGAAAACAATACGTGCCTGTGCATATGATAGATGTGCCCAACATTTAAGACATTTTGGAATGCCACTGGAGCCTCCATAAGGAAGGTAAGCTGTCAGCTGTCAGGTAACCCCTTAATATTTTTATTAAAGGGTCCTGAAAACTCTGAGTTTTATAAAAGCCATAAAGAACTGATCTCTCATCTCCTAGCTGCAGCTAGAATTAACATAGCAAGGTGGTAGAAGAGGAATGACTCCTGTAAAACTGGTTATCAAGAAGTGTGGGAAATTCTGGTACAAGAAAAATGAAATCAAGTCACAGTTCTACATGGGAGAAGGAAAAATGATAACTACTTAAAACTATAATTGCTGGTGGAACTTTTTGGTGTCTGCTAGAAGAGGGTCACTGCCCACCACCAAGAAAAAAAATGGTTACCTACCTTTTGTAACTGTTGTTCTTCGAGATCTGTTGCTTATGTCCATTCCATTCTAAAGTGTGTGTGTGCCCATGTGCAGTCATTGGAGATTTTTGCCTTAACGGTATCTGTAGGGTACCCTCTGGAGTGCTACATTCATGCATCGGTATATTAGCCGTCGCCAGCCCTACGCTCTCTCAGTTCCCAAACCAATGCTGGCAAGGCCAAGTCGGGGCTATCAGGGTAGCCTTCGCCTTGTCTTGTTCGATCTTCATGAGGACTCTGTGCGTGGGAAGCCATACATCAGAGCCACTGACTACAGGAACAAAATATCGTCCAACAGGGAGTCCCTGTCAATCCCCCGAAAAATCAAGCAGAACATATGGCACTCCCAAGGTGGACTTGTTCGTGTCTCATCAGAACATGGAGTTCCCCACCTTTGGAAGATCACACTGACCACCTCCTTTTGGAGCAAGAGAAGAGAAGGTCCTGCTGAGGCAATCTGCTAACACATTCCTGGACCCGGCAAGGTGCACAGCCACCAAATGAACAGCATGCTGCGCACAGAAGTCCCAAAGGTAGAGACCTTCTTGGCAAATGGCCGATGACCTGGCTTTGCCCGGCTTGTTGATGTAATACATCACAGCAGTATTGTCCATCAGGACCTGTACCACTTTGCTCTCCAGGTGGGGCAGAAAAACCTGGCAGATCAAGCGAACTGCTTTGAGCTCCTTGACACCCATGTGAAGGGACTGATCTTCCTGTGACCAGTGACCTTGAGTGCTGAACTCGCCCAGGTGGGCTCCCTAGCCCAGGTCCAAGGCATTGGAAACCAGAGTCAGCTATGGGAATGGGGCCGCAAAGGAAACTCCCTCCAACTCTGCTCTTGGGTCCAACCACCAATTCAGGAACAACCGTATATGACCCAGCACCACGACTACCTGGTCTAGACCGTGTCTGATGGGGATGTAGACCAACGCCAACCATGCCTTGCATTGGACGGAGATGGAGCCGAGCACGACGGACCATGTATGAACATGCTACAATGTGGCCTAACAATCTCAGGCAGGTGCAAGCCATGGTGAGTAGATGGTCCTTCACATGGGACATCAGGTCCAACACTGCCTGGAAACGGGCCTCCAGAAGGAAGGCTCTGTCTTGTGTGATGTCAAAGACCGCCCCTATGAACTCTCTCCGTTGTACCAGCCTTAAGACTGATTTCTTTTCATTTATCAACAGGTCCAGGCCATGGCAGGTGGAACATAACAGATCGAGACTCCTTTGTACCAGTTTCCAAGACCTGCCCTTGATGAGCCAATCATCGAGATACAGGTAGACCTGGACACCTCAGTTAAGTGGCCACTGGTGCCATATATTTTGTGAACACCCTTGGGGCCAACAAGAGTCCAAAGGGCAGTAACATGAATTGGAAATGGTGGTGGCCCACTATAAAACAGAGGAACCGCCTGTGCCCTTGCTAGATGGACATATGGAAATAAGCGTCCTTCAAGTCGAAGGCAGTGTACCAGTCTCCCAGATCAAGGCAGGGGATAATGGAGGCCAGTGAGACCATGTGAAACTTCAACTTCTTGCGAGATCTGTTGAAGTACTGCAGGTCGAGGATGGGCCTCCGGCACTCTTTTGCTTTCAGGATTAGGAAGTAACAGGGAGCAGAACCCTTTTCTTCTCAATTCCTGAAGAACCTCCTCCACTGCCTCCAGCTGAAGGAGGTTCTCAATCTCTTGAATGAGGAGTTGCTCGTGAGAAGGGTCCCTGAAGAAGGACGTCAAAAGGGGCGGCATCGAGAATTGCAGGATGTAGCCCAGAAATAATTTCTGGCACCCAGAGGTCTGAGGTCATGTGTGACCAGGTCGAATGGTAGGGTCATAGGTAGTTGAGGAAAACATGAGGTAAATCTGGGAAGTTGACTAGAGTGTTGTTCTTGAGCACACCCTCAAAATGAGTGCTTCTGTCCCCCCATGATGCTTCACCAGGTTGGGTTGTGCAGGTTAGCGAGAGGAGGAAGGGCAGTGAAGACTAAAACTTGTGTCTCTATCCCTTCTCCTTACAGACCCCTGTCAAGGCTGCCAAGGCCTTAGAGGTGGGAGTGGCCAGAACTGCTTCCTCACCGACTATGGTGTATGCAGACTCAGGGAGTGGAGGGTGGCCTGAGTGTCCTTTAGTCCATACAGCCTCACATCCATTTGCTGTGAAAAGAGTCCATTCCCGTGAAATGGGAGGTTCCTGGATGGAGAACTGCATCTTCTGGGACAGGCCCATAGTTTGAAACCAGGAACCACACCTCATGACCACTGCCAATTCAACCACCCTGCCAGCCACATCCCATGCCATTTGAGGGAGAATATTGCTACAGCTGTACCCTCCTCAACTAGGGCCCTGAATTCTTGGGCCAAGTCCTGCGGCAAAGACTCCTTGAATTTATGGAGGGAGTCCCAGAAGTTAAAGTTATATCTCCCCAAAAGAACTTGGTGGTTTGCCATCCTGAGCTGAAGGCTGCCTGTTAAATAAATTTTCCTTCCAAAAAAGTCCAGGCTCTTCGCCTCCTTATTTTGGGGGTTAGAACTTGTTTGCCCCTGTCTGTCTCTCTCATTGGCTGCAGAGATGACCAGCCAGCCTACAGGCAGGTAAGCATGCAAGTATTTGAAATCCTTAGCTGGGACAAAATACTTCTTTTCAGCCCTCCTAGAGGTGTGTAGGATGGAAGACGGAGTTTGCCAGAGCACTCTGGCTATTTTCAAGACTCCACTGTGCACCAGTAGCATGACATATTGTTGAGTAGATGCCAAGAGCACATTAAACAAAGTGTCTGACTGTTCCACCATTTCCTCCACCTCCAGGCTCAAGTTCGTGGCCACCCTTTGAAGCAAGGCCTGGTGCTCTTTAAAGTCGGCCAGCAGGCTGACATGACAGGGCCCCGCAAACCCCTCATCTGGGGTAGAGGAGCGAGTGCTCACACCAAAACCTCCTTCCCCATGGGAGATGATGCCCCTACTGTAAATAATCTATTTACAAGACACTAAGCACTCAAAGAAAGAAGAGAACCGCTAATCACTTGCTAGGCAAGGGAAAAAGGCACTCTGACCAAGCGCCACGGGCAGTAAGAAGGAAATGAGAAGGCATAGGGCTGACAGTGCCTAATATACTGATGCATGAGTGCGGCACTGCAGAGGGTGCCACAGCCAACCCTACGAATACTGCTAAGGCAAAAATCTCTGATGACCGTGCATGTGAGCGTGCACACATCCTAGAATGGAACTGATGTGAGCAAGCACTTGAAGAACTACTTTTGAATATTTAGGAAGAAACTCCTTCAAACAATAGTCAAAATTAAATTCAAAATTAAACTCAAAATTAAGATATTGAAGCACAGAAAACAGGAGTATAAAGGAGAAAAAAATCAACAGAATTTTGACAGGACAACATAAACAAGTTTCACAACTAAAATGTAAGAAAAACAGAAGTTTGGACTCAAATATGAGATAATGAAAGACTAACCAACATTACCAACTGACAAGACAGGGGAGGAAGACGAAGAGTAGAAAAGCTTCAGCCACAATAGGTAATCAATATCACAAAGCTGAAGAAAGTAGCACATCCCATCAACACAGCTTTAGAGATTTCTATAGGCCAATTTATAATCATGTATTTGTGTATATACTAAGTTTCTCTCTATTTTAGTTGTAAAACTAGCTTTATAAGATTTTTTTTAACATAGGAATGGCTTTATTAATAAACAAATTAAAGTAAAAAAGAAAACCCTATATACCATAATCTGTTTATGGGGAAGACTTCAAAATGACAAGCCTGCCACAGAAATATCTCCTGGCACTATAGCTTAAGCTAAAAACCGATCATCATACAGATATTGAAGGTGTACTGAGTTGGGGAGGGAGGCACTGACTTTCATCTAAATCATCAGGTGTTGGTCACCGCCGACCAATCTTATTGGACTTGATGAACTTATGATCTTACTTGTATGACAAAACTTATGGTTCAGTGTAATTTCAAAGCAAAAAGTAGTGATATTTAAAGACCACTGAAACTGTTAATAATAAACCCCCTTATATTCAAAATATTTTTTCATACTATTACTTCTACTATATAAAGATGTGGAGCAGACATTTTGTCAGATACTAGACAAATATGTCCCTGAGAATATTTTGCAGCCAAATTTCTAAAGGTGGTGTATTGCTTCCCTTTCTGTATTCCTCAACAGCAGATAAAATCAAAAATTTATAGGAGAGTAGAAACTTTTTTTCCCTCTGCAGTACAGTCCAACAACACACCTGCCTATGTAAGGCAGATGACTTGTGAGTGTAAAGATAATGTAATATTCTTCCCTAAAAGGCATGAGAAGATGATTGGATCTTCTGCAAAAACAGGTCATCTGGAGGACAATTTATTAGTCTGGATTTGCAGCATACCTGATCACACAAATATCTGTTAATTTTGGCTTCTCTGAAATACAGAGTAAAAAAAATTCAATGTTTACCATTGCAAATGATAAAAATGTTTCAGAGATACACAAAATAGTGGAAAGTGAAACAGAAATTGTTTAAAACTGTCAAATTATTTGACAATATTAGAAGAATTTAAAACTCAAATATTATTAAATAGTAAAACCTACTCTATAGTAGTGAATTGTTGCCTGCTTATATCCTTTGAAGTATCAGCATAGGAATGTCAGATAATCACTAATTTAATCTGCCCCATATCCCCTGTTTGGGCCTGATTCTTTCAATTATACTTTGCTTTAAAAATCAAATGAGTGTTCCCAGAATTATATTAGTCTAACTCAGTCAAGATTCTGGCCCTCTTCCGTGTGTAGCTATATTCAGCTATCCCTTCATGCCTCCTGTGCAAATAGGCGGAGGGGGCATTGCTGAGAAAATTATGCTCCGGAAAACTTTGACTGTTGCATGGTTCCTTGTCATAATGCTCCACCATAAAGTCTGGCAGAGAAAATCCAAAGCAGATGGGAAGGAGGATGGGTAGTGGCGCACACACAGGGATACACATCTCGAAGAACTCCAGTTATTGCACAAGATAAATAACCTCTCCTTCTTTGAGTCGTGTCCCTATGGGAGTTCCATTTTAGGTGACTCCTGAGCAGTATTCTCATAAGGACGACTGAGTCCAATACTGAAAAGAGATCAGCATTGCCAACAGAAACATCTGATCTAGAGGCATGAACCACAACATGGTTAGGAGAAAGTATATACTGAAGCTGAAATTTGCAGAGCTGCAACTTAAACAATCTTGAGTAATGCCAGAGAAGTAGATTGTGACCTTGTGGAATGGGCTAACCCTCTAAAAGGTGGATACTGAATATCGGCAGAATAATAACTAAATAATACATCCAGAGATCAATTTTGAGTCACAGGGTGGAGACTGTAGAGCTCTTGGATCTGTTTGCAACCAAAAGTCTGGAAGAGGCGTTCAGAGAGCCTTCTATCTGGACAGAATCACACCGAACATGTTCCTGATGTCTCAAGTATAGAAGGGAGATTCCTGCCTCATCTGTTGCGGTTTCAGGAAAAAAACTGAAAGGTGAATGTTCTGTTTAATTCAGAAGACACTTTAGGCAGAAACCTGGGATGTTGTCACAACAGTATCTTTTCCTTAAAGGATACTATAAAAGCAGGACATGCATCTGATGAAGTGAGTACAGGTCTGTCGCATCTTACGCGCATTTAACATGCGCAATTTCAGCTTTACGCGGTCAGCAAAAACAAAAAACAAAAAAGAGAACAACAAGAATTTTAATACTGTAACTGTAGTACGGGCAATTCCATCCACCATTCAACTCAATGTAATTTTGACTATACGTGGTTTTCGCTTTACACGCTAACCGCAGAACAGAACCCCCGCGTAAGATGAGACTCGCCTGTATTCATCCACGAAAGCATAGGCTCCAATACATCTGTTAGTCTATAAGGTGCCACAGGACTCTTTGTCACTTTTTGTAAAAGCGGGGTCTGTCACTGAAGGCCCAAGTGCTCTGTGCCCTTGGGCAGATGTGATGGCCATCAAGAAAGCTGTCTTCATGAATAGGTGGAGCAGTGATCATGGAGCAATGTCTGAAAGGGGTGTTTCATAAGGCAAGTAAAAACAAAATTCAAGTTCCATACCAGGATAAGTTCCCGTGTCTGTCAAAAAAGATTCATCAGTTCTCTAAGGAATTTTGACATTGCTGGATAAGCAAACACCACAAACTTTCCACAGCTGAGTGAAAAGCTGTTACAGCCACCAACTGAACCTTGACAGAACTCATAGCAAGACCTGATCTTTTAATTTCAACAGGTAGTTCCAGGATGATGGAAAATAAAGAGTGAACAGGAGAGACTAATCAACAGGTACACCAGTGGTGCAATCTCTTCAATTTCTGAAGGTAAGTATTTCATGTAGATGTCTGTTTTCTATTTAAAAGTACCTCTGTTGAGCAAAAGGTGTCTGTCCCCAAGAACAATCAAGGAATCATGCCTGGAGTCACAGAACTTTGAGGTTGGGGTGAAGAATATGATCAGCATTCTAAGATAACAGATGCCAACTGACAAAGTCTCAGTGGTGGACAAGATGCAAGTCAAAGAAGATAAGGATACCAAATCTGTCTCAGCCAAGTCAGTGTAATTAGAAATGACTTCGGCCCTTTCCTGTTCGATCTTATTCAATACCTTCAAACATAAAGTTGAAATAAGGAAGGCACCCCCTAGTGATTAAAGGTCTCATCCCCCTGTAGAGCAAAGTCCCTTGAAATTTGTGTTGGCGGAGGTTGAAGAGAGGTTCAACTTCTGGAAATCCATAATTAGAAATATGATGTTGAGGACATAAATCAAACTCTCATTTGTTATTTTGGGAGAAGAACCTGCTGAAGTCGTCAGCTATGGTGTTCTATACACCCAGGAGGTAAGAAGCTGACTATCAGGTGACAAGCTGGCTGGCTATGCAGAGAGTTTTATTGCTTTAGCACGAAGTCTTGCCCTGATGATTGATGTAGAATATGCAGGGCAAATAGTAGGTTATAGTCTTGATGGATATGGCTCTGATCAGAGGAAGGAAGTGAATGCAAGAATTTCTCATTGCTCAAAGTTCTAAAAGATTGATGTGCAGATGCTCTTGGGACAACCATTTGCCCTGGATTGTGTATGACCCTAGATATGTTTCTCATCCCAAAAGGGATGTGTCTGATCTTATAAAGATAGTAAGAGGAGCTTGAGCAAAAGGGAATCCAGCACAGACCCTCTGGTCCTTCCACTAATTGAGTGTTTACAAAATGCAGCTGGTTAAAAACACCTGTTTGCCCAGACTGTGATTGTTTGGTACATATACATACGCTGTCCTGGGCCATCCTTGAAGGCATCAGAGATGTAAGCTTGAACCTTTGTAAACCAACACTCCAGATATCACATGCCCCAGTAATTGAAGACAATTCCTTACTGAGGTTTGAGGGCTGAGTTGAATATTTGAGACGAGATTCTTTAGGGTGAGAAATTTGTCAATAGGTAGGTAAGCCCTGCCATCACCACATTCAAAGAAGCCCCTATGAAACCCATCCGCTGTGCTGATGTCAAAGCGGACTTCAGGATTTAGTTGGAGTGTGTGTGCTCGCTACCTGCACGGATGCCGGAAGTTTTTCCCTCAGTGGTATCCAGAGGGGACCAGCTCCTTTTGTTCAAGCTCCTCTTACCATCATTATAAGATCAGATACATCCCTCTTAGGCTTTGACACCAGTACAGTGGATAGACTTCATAGGGCTTCTTTGGATGTGGTGATGGGCAGGGCTTACCTACCGACTGACAGATTTCTCACCCTAGAGAATCTTTGAAGGCCTTTCAGGAACCTGATTGTCATCTCATGCAAGAATACTAATCTGCCCTGGATGCAGGGATAGAAGACTGATATGGCCACCAGGTGCACCTTGATCAAAGAGAAGGCCAGGCCCTGGTGCTTTAAGTAAAACAGCTAATCCAGAATGGACTGCAGAGATGACTGAGTCAGACTGATATTCTGCTCCAACTCCCAGCAGGAAGCGCTTCCACTTTGCCAGGTATGTCACTTTCATGGAGGGCTTTCTACTTTCCAAAAGAACCTGCTGGACCTGACTAGAGTAAGCATAGCATGGAATGGACCCCTAGCGTGGAATGGACATGAGTAAGCACTCGAAGAAGAAATATTTTTGACATCTTCTCTAATTTATCTTTTTATAATCTCTCTCTCTCTCACACACATACACACACACACACACACAATCGGACACACACACACTTCAATTTCATCTTAAAATTTCTTTTTACCTTTCCTTTCCACCTATATGGTTAGGTGAAGTTTTGTTACCCATATTTCATTTTTTAAAAAACTTCTTGAGAAGCAGGAACATCACAAATCCTCTAAGTAGTATTCCGTCCCCATTTAGATGTCAACACATATACAACCATAGGAAAAATGAAGAATGAAGCAAGAAAACAAATCTCTACCTGCAATAAGGACACCTCCTGGTCCATGCCATTGGAATACTGGATCTATCAGCTCTGAATTTCGTAGCCGATTTGTTACACACAGAATACGTGGACTGTTGTGATTCAATTTGACATAAATTTTAACTGAAAATACAACATATGGTAATTAGCAAGTTTCTTAGATAATAAATTGTCTGTATAGTCAAGTAAGCCAGTAACCACAATTTAAAAATATATGTTTGAAGAATGACCCCAAAATATTGGGATTGGTCCTCTTATCTCCATCATCAGAATTGAAATGTTAAAGACATTATTTTTCTGTCTTATGTGAAATCAAATGAAAAGCGTTGAAGATTTGTTCCAGTTCTATTTCATATTCTTCTCTAACATTTAAGTCTCCTCTGCCTGACTTAATTTAATCTAGTTCTCTAAAAGGAACAGTGTACCTCCTAGTGCCCACCAATGACCCTTTTGGAGGAACAGAACATGTTCACACATTTATCCAACAGATTCTCACTTGTGGGGTTCTGCAGAGTTTTATTTTGTCTCCCCTAAAGTTCAATGTATACATAAAGTCAATGTGGGGGGGACAGAGAGTTAGCTTAGAATCTGGGTAATTTTGCCGTTAGTATTCTAAAAGGCTCTTGCAGTTCTAGCTGGCCTGTGAAAGTATAGATTGGAGGCCTTCTCTGTGTCCTTTCAAAAATGTATGTAGAACCATCCATAATTTTAGCAGTAAGAGTCTAAACTCAGGAGAAGATTGGTGTATAGCAAGTACCCAAAATCCTACAAAAAAACCTTAAGAAGCTGGTTTCCTGACCTTATGTGGCATGGAATATAAACTTTGTTGTGTGTGCTGAATGAGTACGTCTATTTCACAAAAAAGAAAGATTTAGTTAAGGTATTAAGGCTTGACATATGTTACAATGAAATCCAGCTAACTCCAAAACACAGTATAACATTTTGTTTACCAAAATTCTATACCTTTTAACCTTTTACCAAATGTTAAGCTAGGAAACTAACAATTAAAGGATCCAGCTAGTTCTCTAGTGCCATATAATTCTTCCATTACTCACCCAATCTTAAAAGTAATCCTCTAAAATTTGCAAAAGAAAATACAGTCATAGGTCAAAACACAAATTATAAGGAGAATATAAAATCCCATTCCCAATCCAAAGGCACAGGTCTGCATCTGAGCGAGAAAGTCAGATTGGCCAAAAAAGGCTAGACTAGGATCAACTGAAGGTCACGAAGTACCTTTAAACTACAAATGTCATTAATGAAGGACAGGCACACCTGCTTCTCAATGGGAACAGGTTCCATCCCCATCATACTCCAGATTCTTCCCTACAACACATATTTCTTTCTTATTTGGATAAAGTATTAGCCAACTCACTCTTATGCAAACCCCTATCTCAACCAACCAGAAAAGAAGCAACCACACTGCACCATCTGGGTCTGCTAAAAAGGGGATATGGGAGTTGCTTGCTATTAGCACACTAATGGCAAAATAGTGAGCATAATCTCCATAATTATTATTTAACCACCAGTAAAAACTAAGGTTTATTATTCCATTTAAGAATACCTGGAAATGTGGTTGATCCTACTATTTTCAAATCATTATGGTTTGGATTTGCAATTCCTGAGAATCTCCTTGAAGACTGAACTGTCAAAATATAAAAATCAAAATAAGAATTTAAAATTTATCTGGAAAAGTAAACAGTGAATTACAGGCTGATTTCTAAGCTTTAATAGATGTGTTCTCCTATTATTTGTAGTGGGACAGCATCATTAATTCTAAGTGTGGATATAATCATTTTATACAAAAGTACCTCCCATTAAGTCAAAAGACTAAGGCATGGATTCGTAAAAGTATCCCTATTCTGCACTGCACTAAAGCACATGCTTAACTTTAAGCACATTCTTAAATACTACACAAGTGTGTAAGTCCTGTCCAGAATACGGATAGATTTAAACATGTGCCTTCCAGAATAGGTCCCTTAATCTGTGTACTGACCATTAATAAAACAAGGTTAACCATATTTATTTTATTACGGTAATCTCATAATTAGAACAATCTGAAATAAAATGCATACATTCCAAATTTAACCATTTTCTACATATAAGAATCCTGTACACCAAACAGCAACACATAAGAATCAAAGCCTGCTCACCTTATAGCAAACTCCCCTTGACTTCTCCAAACAGTAACTTGAATAAATTGTGCCTTAATATAGATCAGTAATGTAACAGCATGTATATTATACCCCGCAACTTTGGTTCCTCATCCCAGGACCCCATTTCTTCAGCTCTATGTCCCAATCTTCCCACCACTCCCAGAACCTTTTCCTACCACTCTTGGGAACCACCATGGGGACCACTGAGAGCACAGGAGACCCAGTCTCGCTGCTCTCAGTTCCTGGTGGCACCAGGACAGGCCCTTAATAGTCAGGAGGAGTAACTGCAGGGAAAGCCTTGCTCTGCTCGTTCATCCCTGATCTGGAGCATGCTCAGTACAATCTTCAAAGCATTGTCAAACATGTTAACTGAGATTCTCTGGGGCCCATAATTTGGCCAAATTTTGGCCAGTTTTCATGGAGATGATCAAGAGTATCCCTGACACAAGGACTATACCCCATGATAAATCTCAAGTCCCTGCTCCAGAGAATGGGGCACTAGAGCATCTCAACTTAGTAGTTTTAAGAATTTTTAACAGAGGCGAAACAACGTATGTTTTTCACTGTTCTTGCTCTAAGGAATCGTTGAGCTACCTTGCTAAAATTTTCTAAAACAATTCAAGCTAAGGTAGGCATCCGGCATGGAAAGTTACAGCCCAACAGTTAAAGATTGGCAAATTTATAAGGAACTGAAAACAGCATGAAAGTGTTGGGCAATTATAACAATAGGGATCACTACCTACTGTAGTAAGAGGAGGCCCTGAGACATAAACACTGGTATTAGAGGCCTGGTATGAGACCTAAGGCCTGAACTAAAGTAATGGTCAAGACTTTGCTAACATAAAGCAAAGTGGAGCTGTGAGCCAGAGGCATGCCCAGCTCACAGAAACTGGCAAGGAAAGGGCTGATGCAAGAAGATACGTACCTAAAAGGTACTGAACACTAGATATCAGAACATTCACATACTTGCACATCCACACAGATAACAAGGAACAGACTGACCCATCCCAATGACGGGGCAAAAGGGTAATATGATGGATAGAGTTGTTTTGTTCGAACCAACATGTACAAGGTGAGAGGCGGCACCTTACTACGTAGAGGGATTGTACCTTGCTACGTAGAGGGGTTGCACCTCAATACGTCAGGAGTGATGTGTAACTTGTTTGTACCTGTGTATAAGAATGCATCCTTGGGGCAGTGTCTTTGTCCGGCCAACGGGGCAGTGGAAAGTCTCGCCACTGAGCCGGGTCCATTGCCAAGAGGCACTTTCTCGTACTATGCCCTGAATTAGGCTAAGAAACCTACAGGGAACTGCCATTGTGTCTAAGATTGCAATAAACCTAGCAGACGTGACTTTGCACCTTACTAGAGTCTGTAGTCATTGGGGGTTCTCGTCGGGTCTGCTGCATCAGCTGTCTGCAGAGCTGGGGCAGCACACGGGGCGAGCACACGCACGCAGCCGAGTGATACCAACAAGGAGACAGCAGAGCACCACACCGGTAGCATCTGACAACACTTCTTGACAACACCTCTGACAACACCTACACTGCCTTTATTATACATACATGGCTTTTTTTTTTTTTTTGGCAGTAACCACACAATTATAATGAAGGCATTTTTAGTGTTTGTGGCCACAGATTAGATTAAACTGATTTTTAAAGACAGGATTTTTCCTTTTTTCACATTCATGGCGACACTACAGGGCAGAATTAAGGATGTTTGAGTGCCTTAATATTGTATTTCCATACCTTAACGTGTTTGGATATCTCTTAAGTATAAGTTTAACTCTCAATTTTCCAAGTTTGTAATGCTTGGTTTGGGGATAAATTACAACAGCACTATTTTTTTTTAATTATTAATTACTGTTACATACTCTCAGTCTTACTTCCATTTTACCAGTATTGTATCTTGGGATTTCCTTGGTTTATTTTAAAAAGTTAAAAGCTAATGAACATGAACACTAAATAAGAAACCCAATGAAAATGCTACCATGTGCTATTTCTAGTTATTTAAAAAAAAAAAAAAAAAAAAAAAAAAACGCATGTACTGTCAACTTTAAATCTTATTTTAATTTTTGAGAGCAGATCCACTCATACATCAGAGCAGCACAACGCAGCCAACCCATTTAAACTGGGTTTACAGCAAGTTTGCATCACTGAATGGCACAGAACAGCTGAAGTGTACTGATTAATCTGGCTATTATCGTGCAATTGACTTGCTGGTTATGGGGCAGTACTGTATTAATGAGCCTGACGCTATATGAGGGGAGTGAAGGGTGCACCATACCTGAATCCCTGTGTCTCCACTTCAAAGGTTCCCACTGTATTTGTATGTCAGAACCCCCCAGCAGAGCTGCCTCGATGTGCAGTGGAGCTGTGGCAGCAGTACCTTGAGGAGTTTTCAAATAGTGATGCCAAAGCTAGCATGTGGTCTTGGAACTTTTAAAGAGCAGTGACAGTTGGATCAAAGTAATCTGCCAATAAGAATTCATGGCACATGACTCCAGTCTATCCCATGCCACAGACTCCTTACAACCAAAATAACCACTGCATGCAAATTAGCTGTAGAAGGACAGTGATGGTGGGAGATACTTCTGATGTAACAATGGCCCATTTAAGAGTTATCTGAACTGTTGACCTGACCCCTATATGCTCTGGAGATATTTAAGAGTAGGTTGGATAAACGTCTATCAGGGATGGTCTAGACAGTATTTGGTCCCGCCATGAGGACTCGATGACCTCTCAAGGTCCCTTCCAGCCCTAGAATCTATGAATCTATAAGGCAGTGGCTGATATGCTGTATTGTATTTATACATATGAAGGTTGAATACATGGATTTAAGTGCAAAATAGAACTCAATCTTAATTATGGAGTGGCAACTGGTGACAACATAATATCTAGATAGAGATGTGTTACAAAACAAGCAGCTTTCACAACTACTGAGTGAGCTACAATTTAGAATCTACTGCATTTTGTATGTTTAAATACTCAAACATAAGGTTGCAACCCTTGCACTAGATTTAATTGAGTCTTTATAGTAAACCAATGTGTTCTTAACTCTGAATTTCCCCCTTAGAATCAGGCTTTTAAAGTTATTTTAACCTGTGTTTGCTACATATTCAAGCATATATAAAGCAAGTAGGGCTGTCGATTAATCAGTTAACTCACATGATTAACTCAAAAAAATTAACTGCAAACAAAAAATTAATCACAATTAATCACACTGTTAAACAATATCAATTGAAATTTATTAAATATTTTGAATGTTTTGCTACATTTTCAAATATATTGCTTTCTATTACAACACAGAATACAAAGTGTATGGTACTTTGTAATGTTTATTGTAGTTTTTTACTACAAATATTTGCGCTGTAAAAATGATAAAAGAAATAGTATTTTTCAATTTACCTCATATATGTAGTGCAATCTCTATTGTGAAAGTGTAACTTACAAATGTAGATTTTTTTTTGTTATGTAACTGCACTCAAAAACAAAACAATGTAAAACTTTAGAGCTTACAAGTCCACTCAGTCCTACTACTTATTCAGTCAATCGCTAAAACAAACAAGTTTGTTTACATTCACAGGAGATACTGCTGCCTGCTTCTTATTTACAATGTCACCTGAAAATGAGAACAGGCATTGCATGGCACTCTTGTAGCCGGCATTGCAAAGTATATACGTGCCAGATATACTAAACATTCCTAAGCCCCTTCATGCTTCGGCCGCCATTCCAGAGGTCATGCTTCCATGCTGGTGATGTTTATTAAAAAAATATAGTGTGTTAATTAAATTTGTGACTGAACTTCTTCGGGGAGAATTTTATGTCTCCTGTTCTGTTTTACCCACATTCTGCCATATAATTCATGTTATAGCAGTGTTGGTTGATGATCTAGCACATTTAATTTTCAAACACTGTCACTGCAGATTTGACATAACACGAAGAAGGTACCAATGTGAGATTTCTAAAAACAGCTACAGCACTGAACCCAAGGTTTAAGAATCTGAAGCGCCTTCCAAAATCTGACAGAGGTGAGGTGTGGAGCATGCTTTCAGAAGTCTTAAAAGAGCAACACTCTGATGCAAAAACTACAGAACCCAAACCACCAAAAAAGAAAATCAACCTTCTGCTGGTGGCATCTGACTCAGATAACGAAAATGAACATGCATCAGTCCGCTCTGCTTTTGATAGTTATTGAGCAGAACCCGTCATCAGCATGGACACGTATTCTGGAATGGTAGTTGAAGCATGAAGGAACATATGAATCTTTAGCACATCTGGCATGTAACCAGCGTCGCAAGATATTTACAACAGTGCCATGCAAACGCCTGTTCTCACTTTCAGGTGACATTGTAAACAAGAAGCAGGTAGCATTATCTCCTGCAACTGTAACCAAACTTGTTTGTTTGAGCGATTGGCTGAAATAGGACTGAATGGACTTGTAGGCTCTAAACTTTGACATTGTTTTATTTTTTAAAGCAATTTTTTTTTGTACAGAAGTCTACTTTTATAAATTCAACTTTCATGATAAAGAGATTGCACTACAGTACTTATATTATGTGAATTGACATACTATTTGTTTTGGTTTTTACAGTGCAAATATTTGTAATAAAAAATAAAGTGAGTACTGTACACTTTGTATTCGGTGTTGTAATTGAAATCAATATATTTGAAAATGTATAACACATCCAAAATATTTAAATAAATGGTATTCTATTATTGTTTAACAGTGCAATTAATCGTGCAAATGTTTTAATTGCGCAATTAATCACATTTAATTTTTTTAATTGCCTGACAGTCCTAAAAGCAAGTTTTATGAGAAACAATAAGGTTTGACAGAAATATAAAACTTCTGAAGGAAACACAAAAAAATGAAATTAGGCTTGTCTGACTGTACTAGAATGACTTTCTGTTGCACACCTGCTGGAGTCAGAAATAAGCGAGGGTTCATGGTGAACATCCATTGTTTGGAAACAACATATACTTACATCAGTGTAGGGTTACGTATATAATTTTAAATTCAGCAGTTTACTTGAAAACTTGTAAGAGAAGCTATATAAATTAAGAAATAAGAATACTTAACATAATTTAGAAGTTTAGCAAAAATACTGAAAATTTGAATACATCATTAATATAAATATTAATACAATTTTATCAAAATTATCCAAAGTAGTTATAGTTTGGGCACAAATAATTTGCTGCTAAGAACAATCAGTTAAACTAATCATACAATTTTTTTTTAATTTTTTTTTTTTGGCAGTATTGATCCCAAGACAAGAAACATAAAGTGAGTGAGATAACATCTTTTACTGGACAAACTTCCATCAACAAAGAAGTTGTTCCAATAGAAAATATTACCTCACCCAACCTTCTGTGTCTCATAGTATTTTAGAAGACATTGTACATTGCAACATTTGACAGTACAGATTAACAACACGCACCAATTCATTCTCCTATAGTCTCAAAGTAAAAGCAATGATGAATAAATTGATTACTCTGTTGCAAGATAGACAGATGTGGAATGTACTTGTCTGAGATATAGGAGATTTGGGTACAATTCCCAACTCTACTATAGGTTTCCTGATAATGGGCAAATAACTTCATCTCTGTCCCTCAGATCTCCATCTGTAGAATATGGCTAATAATACTTCACCACATAAGGTTGCTGTGAAGACAAATATGTGGGAGGAACTCAGATCTTGCCATGATGGGAGTCAGATAAGTATGTGAGATATCATCTTTCAACAAATCTGTCTGTATGTGTCATCTCAGAAGGTAAGCAGAAGCACAACTCTCCATACAGATATGTTCAGGGAGTAGAAAGCAACAATCTGTCTTCTTTTGGAATCTGTCCTTCAAAAATGCAGTCATAGCCATTACAGAGTAGCCATTCCTGATGAACTTCTGTGATTAAGAGTTTCATTAATTTTGCAATAGTTCTTTATACTTTGTCACTTTCACACTTTGCTTGAAAGAGTCACCAATACATTTCCCTTCTCTCAAAAAGATATCCTGAAGGATTTCAGACTTTTTACACCACTGTTAACTTTAGGTCTCTTAGAATACTGTTGCACATATATAAGAGCTGAGTTCAATCTTCTCCTTAAAACATGGACCTCCAAAGAACAGAGGACCAGATTCTCAGCTAATGTCAACAAGAACAAGTGCCTTGACTTCAATGGAGCTATGCTAGTTTACATCAATTCATAATCTGACCCAAGGACTACAGTGATTTTTCTGAATTCTTTTTGCCTATACTATATAATGCATAATTTGGCTGGGACAGATTAAGAACATTTTATGGACTGACACGGGTTAATTTATATGCCATGACTAAACTTTTTAATGTTGATTTAAGTAGAGAAGTAGAATATAAAGTGGGAATGGATAAATCCAGGGTTTTTATTTGTTTTCTCTCTTTCCTCTTGAATAGCAGATCTGGATCTAAATACCACAATATCTTGACATCACTGGGCTAACTTGCCCAACAGGACGAACATAAAAAATTATAAGCAGCTAAAAACAGGATTATAACTGAAACACTCAGGCAAACTTCATTATAGCTAGGGCCCTATCAAATTTACGGCTATGACAAATGCATTATGAACTGTGAAATCTGGTCTTTTGTATACTTTTACCCTATGCTATACAGATTTCACAGGGGAAACCAGCATTTCTCAAACTGGAAGTCCCGACCCAAAGTGGGGGGGGGGGCACAAGATTATTGGGGGTGGTAGGGGGTTTTGTGGTATTGCCACCCTTACTTCTGTGCTGCCTACAGAGCTGGATGGCCGGAGAGTGGCAGGTGCTGGCTAGGTACCAGATCTGAAGGCAGAGCAGTGCAAAAGGAAGGATGGCATGATATGGCACTGCCACTCTTACTTCTGCACTGCTGCTGGAGTCACCACCGCTCTCTGGCCACCCAGCCATGAAGGTAGCACTGCTACCAGCAGCAGTGCAGAACTAAGGGGTAGCAAAACCACGACCTCCCCTTACATAATCTTACAATCCATCCCCACAAACTGCTTTTGGGTCAGGACCCTCTACAGTTACAACACTGTGAAATTTCAGATTTAAATATCTAAAATCATGAAATTTACAATTTTTAAAATCATGTGACCATGAAATTGACCAAAATGGACTGTGAATTGGTAGGGCCTTAACTGTAGTGAATACTACTAATATAATTACACATACACACATTTTTCTTTAAGCAAGCTCTATGGACAAGTTAGAGATTAGTTCCAATACCACAATACCACCACACTAGCAATAGGGAAAGCTACCAGCAGAGCAGTATCTTGGAGGTAATCATTTTCTCTTTTGTTTGCTTTCTATGGTTGTATGAGAACATTATCCAAAAAGTTTTCACTTTTAATTTTCAATGCTGACTAATTTATTAACTTGATATTCAAACTTGTTGATGAACTGACAACTGTTCACAGAACTCTACTGAAAATGCTGCTTAACAATGCTTAAAATGACAATATATATTTTTTTCCAAGGATTCCTCTTTGTCCCGGTCAGAACTCAGAAAATGAACATACACACAAAAAATCATCTTAGATCTATATCTCGAAGCACGACATTTGCCAGTCTGGACAAACAAGAGATTGGAATCAAACTAGAGTCCTTCATATGATAGTGCAAAGCAAAATAATACAACAATCCCAGAGTGAAAGAAAAGTCTCACATATTTGTGAAAAGCCACTAGAACTCATTTAGATGTTTCATTGCACATGTGCAGCTAAAAAGATGGAAACTGACAACCTGAAAACAGATGTATAATATTGATAGGGGGATTTTCTTGCTGTACTTGACAGATACAATCCCAGGGAGAATATTTCACATTAATATATTATGCCCAAAGATGGAGCTCTTGAACCACTAATATAAAAAAAATTGAAAGAAGTAAAAGTTATGCAGTGGTGTAACCCAGGGTGTATAACACAAAGATTCTAGAATTATTATCTGATTCTCCCTCAGAACAGGAGATAATTTAGACCAACGGTGAGCAAACATTTTGGCCCAACGGCCATATCTGGGAATAAAAATTGTATGGCGGCCCATGAATGTTCACAAAATTGGGGTTGGGGTGTGGGAGAGGGTGAGGGCTCTGGTTGGGGGTGCAGGCTCCAGGGTGGGGCTGAATTAAGGAGTTCAGGGTGCATGAGGGGCTCCAGGCTGGGGAGCGGAATGACGGTGAGAGCTCCGGCTAGAGTTGTGGGCTCTTGGCTGAGGATGAGGAATTTGGGGTGTAGGAGGGTGCTCTGGGCTGGGACCAAGGGGTATGGAGGGTGGGAGGGAGATCAGGCAGGGGCAGGCGTGTGGGAAGGGGTGCAGGCTCTGGTTGGGGGTGCAGGCTCTGGGGTGAGGCTAGGGATGAGGCGTTTGGGGTGCAGGAGGATGCTCAGGCTGGGATCGAGGGATTCAGAGGGCGGGGGGGGGTCAGGGCTGGGGCAGAGGGTTGGGGCATGGGGAGGGACTTAGGGGTGCAGGCTCCGGGCTGTGCCTACCTCAAAGGGCTCCCGGAAGCAGTGGCACGTCCCTTCTCCGGCTCCTACATGGAGGTGCGACCAGGTGGTTCTGCACGCTGCCCCATCTGCAGGCACTGCTCCTGCAGTTCCCATTGGCTGCGGTTCCTGGCCAAGTGGAAATGCAGGGGTGGCACTTGGGGCAGGGACAGCATGCAAAGCAGAACCCCCTGGCTGCCCCTATGCAGGAGCTGGAGGGGGGCCATGCCACTGCTTCCGGGAGCCGCAAAGAGCGCCGGAGCACCGCAGGGGGTCAAACCCCAGGCCCCGCTTCCCAGTAGGAGTTTAAGGGCCATTTTAAAATGGCTGGCAGGCTGTAGTTCACCCACCCCTGATTCAGATCCCCAAGAGCCAGGCTGACACTGCGCCAGATTTTGAAAACATGCCTTAGCTTTTGTTCCTTCAGTTGTTTGCAGGTGCAGCTTAGTCATTTTGATGTCTAAGCCCTAGCTTCATACATTGCATAATTTTTACTACATTTGAACCACATTTGTCTAAGTCATTCTTCTCCAGCTTTTTTCAGATTTCTTATTTTATTTGAATTACTTTTCCCTCCTCCTGACCTCCATTAACCCAAATACCCTTACTGCAATAGTCTGGAGCAGAGTCCTCTTCTCAGGGCTGGTCTACACTAGGGGAGCGGATCAATCTAAGATACGCAACTTCAGCTACGTGAATAATGTAGCTGAAGTCGAAGTATCTTAGATTGAGTTACCTACCATACTCATGGTGCGGGATCGATGTCCGCGGCTCCCCCTGTCAACTCTGCTACCGCCGTTCGCGTTGCGGGAGTTCCGGAGTCGACAGGAGCGCGTTCGGGGATCGCTATATCACGTCTAGATGAGACGCGATATATCGATCCCCAAGAAATCAATTGCTACCCGCTGATACAGCCGGTAGTGAAGATATACCCTCACTCTCACTTTCAACTGGATTAATTAAAATTGGATAGGTTGAATAATTCAAGTTAACTTTAGTCACAGAAAGCGAAAAACAAAAGTATAATGAGAGCCACCAAGTACTGTAGAAAGGACAACAAAGTTCACTGCGGAAAAGTCATGGAAGCAATTTTAAATTTGCTTTTTTTAAAAAACAAACTTTCAGCATCCCCAACCCAATCCAGCTTCTGAACTTTACAGGAAATGCAGAAGCTTTTAAGTTTTATCCATCCTAAGAAAGTGAACTGAGAGTTCTGAAACAGCTCCTAGCACAGCTTTCAAAGCAGTTTGCCTTGTAATATCTGTGGAATGCCACTATTACACTAGAAACCGCATAGGGCCTGATTTTCCACTGCCTTATACTGTACCGTACCGTACCATCTCTTGACTTCCTCATTCATGGGACCAGTCTGATCCAACATAACCCCCATCAGTAAGTTTTTGCAACCTGCATGGGACCATTGCAGCAGGTGGTGATCACTGAGGTGCTGGGGGCTCACTGGCTATGCAAAGGGGAATCCACACCACCTGAATTCACTGGTGAAAAACGGGAAATTCTCAGGACAACAAATCCAACAACACTGTGACTGCTTTGTGCCTCCAAAGCAAGATCAAGGATCTATCACAGTAAGTACAATATGGATAAAATACTAGCAGTCTGCTTTGGAAGCATTTTAAACCCACTCTGTATTCACTTTAAACAGGTGTAAATACTATACAACATGAAAGGCAGTGGGGAATCAGGCTCAGTTTCCCTGGTATTTTTCTGCAGGGGACAAATTCCAGCTCCTGACCAGAAGTGACAGATTGATTCCCCCAATATCTTATAGACCAGGCCTATCTGTCTGGAGGCCCTGCAACTCCAAACTGGCTCCTCTATTCTTCTCCTGCCTCCAGACAGTAGAGCTATGACGTCTCCTGACAGTTGTCGTCCCTAGACACTTACCTTGACATGGAGGAAACAATAATAAAAAACAAGCTATATAATGTAATTCTATGAACCCTATGAAATATTATTATTTTTGCAGCCTCAGAACAAAAACTAAAATCAAATAGCAAAATTAATCAACTTTAAAACAATTCATCAGAACATTAAATTTGGTCTGAAAATGGTAGTGGCAAAAATAAAGTTTAAAGATGAGTTTTGAATAATTACACAATTTATTAACTAATAAAATATTATTACTAGAATGCTAAATTGGCATAGCTTCAGTTTATTTAGAAATGAAAGTTCCTTAAGGTGATGGAAAATGTTGGCATAAGACTATGGTAATTACTACAAAGTTTTAATTATGTTTTGAAATGATTCTGCAGAGATTTCTGCAGCAAAACTATAGCAGCTAGCTTACTTACTCTAACATTAAAGTATTTTCCCTATCATTTTTAGCAGTATAAGTATGAAAGCACAGTGGAAGAGACTGAAATCCAGTTTCCATTCTGCTCTAATATAGTTTAATGATAATAAAAAGAATTCTTATACTTAAAATGTTTTATAGATTTTTTTTAAATCTCTCTTTTTATTGTTACTCAACTACTAAAGCAGTTTGTACATTAGTTTGGAGTCCCTTCCATAGCACTGTAAGAAAGCTAGTGTTACAAATGACATCACATTTCAGTGAGATGGACACCCAAGGAAGATAGCAGAAATATGCCATGTGAAATTAAAACAAACAAACAAACAGGAAACCTTGTGACACCTTAGAGACAGAGCCAGTGCACCCTATTAGGCGCCCAAGGCAGTCACCTAGGGCGCTAGGATTTGGGGGGCGGCATTTTCTTCAGCAGCAGCCAGATCTTCGGCCGCCCTGGTCGCCACCGGCATTTAGGCAGAGGGAGCTGGGGCAGGGGGGCACGGGGAGGGCTGCCTGCAGCAAGTAAGGGGGAGGTATCACACAGGAATAGCTCAGTGGTTTGAGCATTGGCCTGCTAAACCCAGGGCTGTGAGTTCACTCCTTGAGGAGACCATTTAGGGATCTGGGGCAAAATCAGTACTTAGGCCTGCTAGTGAAGGCAGGGGGCTAGACTTGATGACCTTTCAGGGTCCCTGCCAGTTCTAGGAGATAGGTATATCTCCAATTATAAATATATAAAAGGAACTGATAGTTATGCTTTTCAGTAAACTGAAGGCAAAAGAAGTCTTAAAGGTTCTCTGTCTTTAAATCACTCTAAACTCAGTTTGCATCAGTGTCTCCCCACTATAATAAATGGGGCTAATTATTTGCAATATTTTTATTATCTATCATGCAATATTAAAAAGTTACTGAATGTATTGCATCATTCTATTTTATTAATTATGAATATCCAGGTATTAGTGTGTTATGTATTTGTTTGCACGCCCGTTACTGCAGCATTTAGGACCCAGGGACCAACACTAGTCATTGACAGTCAATAATTAATATCACACCTCCCTCTTCCCCTCTTTAGGCCTCCCCCCGCTTCTCCCCCCGCTGGCGGCCCCAAATTTTTTTTAAACCTCTCTTTTAAAAAAGAGAAACAGGAGAAGTGAAGCACCGGGGGCCCCAGTGCTGGGGGTGGAGGAAGGTACCTGCGGGGGGTCTCTGAAGCAGGAGGAAGAGAAAGGTGACGCCCAGCGGCGGAATGCGGAAGGCCGAGGAGGGCGAAGCCCCCACCCGCCGGCTCTTACGCCGGCCCTGCCGGCGCGCAGCCCCGGGCGGCGAGTCCGCCATCCCTAGAGCCCCAGCGCCTCGCACTGCTCCGTCCTGTGCCTCGCGCGCGCGCCGGCCTAAAAGTTCGTTAGCCGGCGTCGAACCCCGGTAGCGTCACGCTGGCGCTCGAGGGGGAGGTGAAAAGTGCAGCGAAGAGAACCTGCCGAGGCCTGGCGGCTGCGCGTGCCGACCGCGTGCGGAGCCCGCTTCTGCTCGTCATTTCCGCTCTGTCTCCTGCCGGGGCGTGGGAGCCGCCAGGCTAGAGGCGCGGGAGGTTACTGTGAGGGCCTGGAGCCGAGGAGTCGCCCTCGCGTGGCGACGGGGGAGGCCGCCGAACTCTGTGACCTTCCATGAGATAATGGGGTGGCTGACCGCCTCCGCCCCCCATTTGCGCTCCCCAGCCGGGCCTGCGCTCCCAGCCCCGCCCCTGGGCCCTGCGGCCCAGCCTTTCCTTGGCAGGTGGTGCCAACGCAGAGGGGAGCGTCGTGCGCGACTGAGCAGCCCAAGACCACGTGTCTCTGCTGACAGGCTTTGAAATCCCCCTGGGAAGGATCTATATGCAGGGCAGCAAGCACCCCTGTGGGACGCAAGCTGATCTTGGCAGGGGAACAGCTCCGTGAGCATGGCTGGCTACTGGGCCATGGGGAAAAGGTGGCATCTCCCTTTGTAAATCAGCAAGGAATCAAAACAAGAAAGAGCCATTCTTTGGACATTGTAATAAAAATGAGCAATTATTCAATTGACCTGGTATTGGGCTAGCTATGAGTGGCGCTTGTACCTAAATCCATAGGGTGTGCTTAGGAGAAGTGACTGTGTAAAAATGACATCATCAGACAGCAGATTTATAGAGCCCTGCACGTCTGCGAATAGCTGCTTTATATAATTTGTATCTGTGCAGGGCTCTACAGTTTACTTTCTAGACTGGGGATAGTCAGAGCAATACTTTTGTCACTGAAGACCAATTATAAGTTTTAACTGGTTTTTATTCTTTGTAGTGCCAACACAACAAAGATTGAGTGAGCTGTGAATTCTGTTCCATCTTATGCATCAACAGAATTCTTTATTCTTACCGTTTGCAGCTATGTAAAGCCGGTGTACGTGAGAGAAGTTGCTCCTAACAGAATCGTAAACTAAAGCTTTGAGTCAGCATTTTCAGACTTAGATGCCTAAAGTTGGGCCCCTAAATCTGTGTTTAAGGCACCCAATTAAAAATGGCTTGATTTTTTGGAGGTGCTGAACACTTTCATTTAAATCAATGGGAGTTGGGGGTACTCAAAACCTCTGAAAGTCAGGCTGCTTTTTTTAGATCCCTAAATATAACTTTCCAAGCTAACATTAAGAAATCAGCTTTGAAAACTTTGGCTTTAGCCTTTAATGGATCATTGCAATCACACCTAAAATAAGTTACAGTAAAACAACTGGTGAAACTCTAGAGAAAAGCAATATTTTGTAGAGTAGATAAGGTTAATGCCAGTGATAAGTAGAATTTATTTACTCCTATTAATAATATTTTTCTTTTGTGTGTTTAATAACTCTTGTATCAGTTCAATCTGTTTCTGTTCTGTTCATCTCTCTTATCTAAATGCCAATTTGTAGTTTACTTTCAAAAGTATTGATACAAAAATACTAAATTATTCTTGGGAAAATTAAAAGCATTTTATTTGTGTATCCGTGGAATAAATAGTACTCTCATTTAAAGATATGACCTGTGTTTCCTCAAGGGATCAGATTATTATGATATACACAATTCCAAGTTTCATTGTGTGCTAGTGTTCCACTGTTGCCAAGCAACCAAGAGACTCTGCTCATTTGACAGCTTCATTCTTTCTCTGGCTGGATCATTCACTGCCTTTCAGGGAAGTATTCACCATTTGAACTCCTGTCTTGGCTTTTATGGTTTCTGTTCAGTAATTTTTTGGCTGATGATCTCTAGCTTTACTGTGGTTTGTTGGACAGGATTTCAGAAAGTCTAAGAAATAGAAAAGAGCGGAGGCTTTTTAATTTACTGTAATCTAAAACAATAAAAGAAAATGACCCTGGTTTCCCAGGGAGCCGAAAGACAGGTAAATGCCTTTAAAAGCTCCAGTCAGTCAGCTGAGCCGCTTCACAAGATGGATCACCATGAGTATCGAAGTCTATTAAAGAAAATGTATATGCCTTTTGTGAGAGGTCCTGATGACAAACATGATTTTGCCAGCTTCCAAGAGAAAGACAGTAATTCTTTTCTTAAATTCAATCCTTACAGCCCTCCTGTGGGGCCAGATTACCCTTTATTCCCACACCGGGACAATGTGCCTTTAGCTGATCCCTGCTCAGGATTCATGAGCCCAGGAGCTGATGCTGATTTGCAGCCCTGTTGTGGCAGAACCATCGACTCACTGGTGGATTACAGTGATGTGAAACCTCACCAGCGGGTCCCCCTCCCAAAAAAGACTGCACAGACTGCACACACAAGGCATGTGGTCCTGTTGAAGGAGGTGAGCCAGGACAGACGGTGGAACTCCAGGGCAGTGTCAGATGCTTCTATCAGGGCAAGACTTGGAGGTAAAGCCAGGGCTGGCACTTCCATTTGGGTGACCTAGACGGTCGCGTAGGGCACCAGGATTTGGGAGGGTGGCATTTTGCCGCCCTTGGCGGCAATTCGGCGGCGGGGGGTCCTTCCGCGGTCTGGGTCATCAACGGCAATTCTGCAGCGGGTCCTTCACTCGCTCCGGGACCCACCGCCAAAGTGCCCTGAAGACTGGGAGCGCGGAAGGACCCCCCTGCCGCAGAATTGCTGCCAACGACCTGGAGTGCAGAAGGACCCCCCCCCCCAGGGTGCCAAAAACCCTGGCGCCGCTCCTGGGTAAAGCAAATTATTATTATGTGTTAATTGCCAAAAAAAGGATGTTACTGTGCAAGACACAAATAAAGACAGTCTTCTCCCCAAAGAGTTTACAAACTATGAATTTAACGGAATGTGTTTGCACTGGATGTTTTCACTGAAACCAGCAACTGGAAAGAAGTAGAACAGTTGTACGATTAATTGATTTAGCTGCAAGCATCAGCCAGGTGCCAAAACAGCAAATTGTAACATACATTGACAGAGCAGAAGTCTTTGGAAATAATTGATGTTTAAAAGAATTCATATTTTGTAAATAAAGAGGTAAAGTAGAGTAACTAAAATGAGTCTCTACTGTAATGTGAGCTGATATAGCAGATTATTTTGGAGAGTAAGGAAATTGCCCTGTACACTTCCGTGTCATTTTAATGTTATCTGGCAGATAGTGTTAAGTAATTCATATTTAGGACCTGTTCCATATCTGTCCCCTGGGTACTCATAGACAGGATCCAACCCTCTAGATCTGTCATCATGCCTTAGCAAGAATACACTCTATCAATTTATTTTGAAATCAGTGTGTTTTATACAATAAATTTTCAAACAGCATTCAGCTGGTAAAAAGATGACTCCTGTCAAAGTCAACAGCAACTCTTTCATTGACCTTCATAGGAGCAAGATCAAACTCTTAGTTAATCTTTTAAATGTCAAGATGCTGAAAACTTTGGAAATGCAAAAATCTTTATAAGGTGCTTCTGAAGGCAAAATACATTCCCAGCAGTGAGTATTTTAGTGAAACCTGTGTTAAGGTTAAGCAATTGCCACCAATTATTTCTCTAATAGAAATGCTATTTAAAGCTAGAACAAAATTTTAAAGGATCGTTGGAAATACCGTAAAGAGGTTTCTGAGATAGGGGAATACCTGTTGGAACCATAAAGAAGCTGCTTGCCCCTTAATCACCATAAAATTTCTGAGTGCCACAAATTGTTGCAGAGTTTTTAATCTCTGGTTGTGTCTCTTAGAACTTTTCGCTTTAAACCTGAAACTTTAAGCAAAAGAAATATAAATATATTTTTAAGATCAAAAGGAATTTGAAAGAGAAACGTAATCTTTATAAGGCTCTTGTTGTAAACAAGAACTTTGCAGGGGTCAAGGATTGTTAAATGCTAGATTGCTGTTTGCTATGGAGAAGTGAAAGAAGGTTGGAGAGACAGCTTTCCATGGAGTTGTTATGATTATCTCTCCAGCAGGCAGACAGCAGACTTTGGCAGCTGGAGATGATTTGGAAGGGGTAGAGAATAAATCTAGAACTCTCTGTGGTCAAGTTAAGCGTTCAGTTCTCAGTCAGAGTAGTGACCTGAAGTAGAGGATAGATCTGTGATGCAGGCACAGGTCATCAGGCTTCTCTTCAGACACACAGGTTGAAGTCCAGCAAATTCCTATTAATAACAATGGGGCCAGGAATTCACCCTTTAAAGTCTATCTTAGGAAAGAAATCTGTATACACACCAAAGACCCAAGAACACAGAGAGCTCCAGCACCAGTATTTTAAGGGAGGTTGGACAGAAGTTTGCAAACCTAGTTTTTATATTTAGAAGTTTACCTGTGGTGTTGGGGTGGCAGTTGGGAATATACAAATGTAGTTGGCGTGTAAGGGCATGGCTACACTTGCAGATGTAGAGCGCTTCAAGTTAAACCAACCTTTTTAGAGTGCAGTAGGGAAAGCGCTGTAGACTGTCCACATTGAAAGCTGCTATTGCACTGGCATGGCCACATTGCAACAGCCACAGAGAGCAGTGCATTATGGTAGCTATCCCAGCATGCACGTGACTGCAATGTGCTTTTCAAATTGAGGGGGGAATGTGACAGGGAGTGTGTTGTGTGTGTATTTGTGGGGGGAGAGAGAGTGGGTTTTGTAGGGGCTGAGAACATGTCAGCATGCTGTCTTGTAAGTTCACATAGCAGCAGACCTAACCCCCACCTCTCTCACACACAGCATTTCACAGTAATGGTTGGTTTGTCTCAGAGAAGATAAGCATGCCAGTTGTCAAACGGAGTTTCAGAAGGGATATCCAAAGCAATGACAAGAGTGGCCACTTGATTTAAGGGGACTATGAGACATTTCCAGAGGCTGATCAGAGCGCAGTAATGCAACACCTCGTTCACACTGATGCTGGGGTGCTCCAGCGGGGGTGCATCAAACGTTATTCTACTCGCCGAGGTGGAGTACCAGTAGCGCACTAGCCATGGAATCAGAACGCTCTACGTGCCTTGCCCGTGTGGACGGGTAGTGAGCTAGTGTGCCCGGGACTCCTTTAGTGTGCTGTAACTCGCAAGTGTAGCCAAGCCCTAAGAAGTGCTCAGATTATAAACTGGTCCTCTAAGTTTCAACAGGATAGCTAAAGCGAATTCCTCGTTTTAGCCTCACAATCCAAAGACCCGCCAAGCAAGCCATGGTCATTTCAGCATGTGATGAGTTAAGATTGGTAAATCTTACAAGTTTAGGCCCAGAGACATTCCATGGCTTGGCTATTTGGAGGATGCCTGCTGAAAAAAATGAATTTTGCATTATGACCTGAGATTGCCAGACATGAGTTTGTGCTGATCTCTGGCAGTAAGATATTCTACACCCAAGCGAGCCTCACAAAGAACACCGTTTTTCATTCCTTGTTGTTCTGGCCTGTTTTTGTCTGACAGTCTGTATCCCTGTGCTCACCCCTTTTTCAAGACTATGATAAATTTTGTACAAACTATGTCTTGTAAGATATCATCTGAAAACTCATGATATGTTGATCATTATTGTCCTGGTGGAGTGTGAGTCTGGCTACCTGGGATCGGAAGCTTGCTTCCAGCTGCAAAGTACACATACTCACAGAGGGGGACTCTATCAAGGGTGACCAGATGTTCCAATTTTATAGGGACAATCCCAATTTTTGGGTCTTTTTCTTATACAGGCTCCTGTTACCCCCCACTCCCTGTCCCGATTTTTCACACTTGCTGTCTGGTCTCCTTAACTCTATCACAGCCCTCTCTGATCTGTAAGCACAGCTGTGGAGTTGGCAGGGGAGGCGACTGGAAGCCATCTTTCCAGTTTCCAGATTCCAAGGCAACTGGAGGAGGAACTTAACCTAAGGGCTATAGGCACTGACTCTGGGGGTGCTCTGGGGCTGGAGCACCCACGGGGAAAAATTAGTGGGTTCTCTGCACCCTCGACAGCCAAGCTCCCTTTCCTCTCCCCCACCTCCTGCCCCCCTGAGCATGCTGTGTCCCTGCTCCTCGCCGACCTCCCAGCGCTTCCTGCTGCCAAATAGCTGTTTGGCAGCGCTTAGGACTTTCTAGGAGTCAGAGGGGTGGAGCGGAGATACGGCCCTCTCAGGGGAAGAGGCAGAGAAGGGGGGGAAGGGGACTTGCGGGAAGCGGTGGAATGGGAGAAGGGAAAGGGCAGTGCAGGGGCAGGGACAGGGCAGGGATGGGGTCGAGCACTCACCAGGAACAGTGGAAGTCAGCCCCTATGCTAAGGACTGCTCTCAGTGCATTCTGTTTCTGGCCTTAGCATTCCTACAGCAGTAGTTTGCTCCTTGCTCTTAGGTTAGTAATAAGGCCATTGGGCTCACCTGTAGCGTTCCCTTTCTCTCAGTCATATGAAACTGGAATTTCAGTCTCAGTCCCCTGACGGGCTCACTTAAGATCCCTTCACGCTGCTTAGCATGGCCCAAGGACCTAGCCCTAACTGTGTATTTCTACTGGAGAAGCTCAGGTTCAGGAAACCTTGTTGGATCCAGTTGTAAAGTGTAATTCAGCTGCATATGCCTGAGACAGCTGTGCATCTGGCAGGAAAATCAGTCTCCATTCAACCACCAGGAATCTGGATCAGTTTTTTGGGAGGTTGGGATAAAATACGTCCTGTTCACAGGAATGGGAAAGACAGCTGGAAATGGTCTGGTCAGGAGCATTTGTGACCCCCATCCCCCACTGGAATCTGAGGCACCCCTAGGAATTGGGGGGGGCAGCAAACACCATAAGAAGATGGGTGAGAGTAAGGGAACACTAGATGCGACCATTAGGGTCTTGTTACTGACCTCACCTCTGAGCACTGAGCACCCTATTCCTGCTGCTGTCGAGCTGACTGTGGTCCGCTACACTCACCTCCCAGCAGGCCTTTGATCTGCCACTGGGAGGGAGAGAGAGGGGTTCTGCCCACCCCTGGAAACCTCTCTCCAGGCAGATCTGGGTAAATACCCCACTCTTGGGTGTGAGGTAGACTCGGGCCCACCATCCCTCCCTTGCCTCCCAAAGAACAGATGGAAAGGAAGCACTACCCCCACTGGCCCTGCCCTGTGCAATGATATAGCTATCTAGCCAGACGAGGTGTTTACCTGCAGTTACGACGAAAAGGAAATGGGGACAATCAGAGACAAAAATGTAAACAAAACCAAAAAAGCCCAAAAACATAAAACGAAAACTTTTTTAAAAAAGATCAAGCCTGGCCAATCACTCACCCAAATTACCATAGTTTACATAGTTCACAATCATTACCTTGTACTGCAGTATAAACAGAGTTAACCAATAATTGAAAAATGCCAGCTGGTACTAACCAAAATAAAATGTTCTTAGCAACATATGTTCTTAAATAATTATCAAGCATGCATTGAAACGTGTAATAGTGTGCTTCCTGTTAATCCTGTAAGTAGCTCATCAAGAAAGTACCACGTAAAAATCCAAAGTAATCCCTTGAGGACCTTGCCCTATTAGTAAAACCAATTGTATTTCCTCAAGGGATTTGATTATCATAATTTACAGTTACATATTTCATTGTGTGATAGTTTTTCACTGGCACCAAGTAACAGAGAAATTCTTTGTGTCATCAGCAGCCCCACTCCTTCCCTGTTGCTTCTCCTATCGTGAAAGTCTTTACAATTTAAACTACCGTTTTTTATTTTTATGTTTCTCTGAAATCATTTTTCAGTGGCTGATCTGTAGCTTCAATTTGTTGGACAGGAGTAGAGAAAGGAGGAGAACGGCCACAGGGTATATTTATTTTCAGTTATAGAGAGTAGTACAGTTTACACAGAGATTAAAAAGAAACATTTATGCTCGACTAAATGATTTACCTCTAGGGCTTCAATCACTTCAACAAGGAGGCATGTGAACAGCATTACCTGCTGTTAGGGTCTGATTCTGCTCCCTTTGAAATCAATACCAACACTTCCATTGACTTCAGTGGATGTCCTGTACAGTGCATCACTTTCACAAGAGGATCGCACTGTTGCCAACTCTTCTAACTTTTTGTGACTCTTGCAATATTAGGTGTTTTTCATAAAGCCTCAGCTCCTGGTTTTATATGATTACATAAGAACCACAACTTTCACTCAAAAAAATAACAAAAAAAACCAACCAATTGTTTAGTTCTTATAGTTGTGCAGAAAATCTTGAAACTGTGACTTAAATGCACCCTAAAGAGGTTCAGGCTCAGAAAACGTAAGACAAATAAAATGGACCCAAAATGTAGTATACACATCATTGATCCCTGCAATGTGATGAGTGAAGGCCAACTTCAAATAGGAAACCAGCTCTGATAGGATCATTAAGTTCTTGGTAAATAAAAGTGTCGTGCAACCAAGCCATTGAGTTCCCAACGTGGTCCAGAGAGGCCAGATTGTTCTATCTTAAAATCCTGTGGGATGAGCAAGACTAGGAGGGACATTGGGACCTCCAGACACTTGAGTGCTGGATCAGAATTACTCCACCTATGCTGAATCTCTCCACAGAAACTAGAAAGAGAGAGAGAGAGAGAACAGTTAGAAGATTAATTATCCTAACAGCAAAAACCAGATGTGAAAATAGCAAATTATAACATAAAGCAGATGTCTGAAAATGTGTGTTCAATTTAGGGTGACCAGATGTCTCAATTTTATAGAGACCGTCCTGATTTTGGGGTCTTTTTCTTATATAGGCTCCTAATACCGTTCAATTAGTAAAGCAAATGTAACATTAGAACTATCTGTGTCTTCTGTATAAGACATGCATGCAGCACACCTGTCATATTTATTTTATATATACAGCATGAGGAATAGTGCTCCCAGCCTTTGGCACCAAATCTACGTTCTTTACCCAAAGAGCTGAAGGAACAATGTTTTTGCATAACCAGTAGACAGTGCCTATGGGTATATAAGCAGGTCTGCTTCTCTGCAGTAGAGGTCAGTAGTATGCATACATACCAATTAATTACAGCATTACAAGAATAAAACTATTCAGAGCTAGGTTCCCACATGAGTGTGTTGAATTTACCTGGTCCCAACTAGCCTTTGAAATTCACAACACACTGAGGCAAATGAGGATGACTTTCACTGTGATATAGTAATGTTCATATGGGATGTTGCTGTGCAGCAAGCTGGAGTGTTGTAGATTCATACCCTGGCTTGCTGTGCAAGAGCTCACTATATAGATAACTTCCTAGTGAAGTTTTACCATAATTACTGATTTGGATATTTTTCCTGTATGTTAAATAAGATAGCTTCACTTTCATTTATGATACATTGCATTTTGTTAAGTAGGGACAAATCACAGCAGATGAAATGCTAATTATTGTTTCTTTCAGCTGCATTTTACTTGAATTTATTTTGCTGAAAGCCTCTAAGTAACTCTCTCTAAAGAGTTAGGAATGGATAAATATATATGGATGTACTGTATTATAATCTTTATGGTAATATACAAACTATTTCATTTCATTTGTTTAATTACTGTTAAAGAAATTAAGTAGAGCTGTAGAATGGATAGCACAATACCAAGTCTTTTCTTTCAGGTTGGACAAGTCCAATGAAAGTTACTCCTGCTTCATCGAAACAAAGAGATTCTTTTCAAATTCATAGCTTTGCATTTCATGTGGACCCAAAACTTAAGGTAGTGTGTCTGGTACTGTTTGTTTCAATGATTATACAAGCCTGGATGACAGAACAGACTTTTAAATCTGCAAATGTCCAGTCTTCAGAGCTATAGTGGTCAATATTCAAAATCAACTTTTGCCAACACTTACCATGCAGTGGTATAATCTAGGATTCTACATTCTTTTCCTAGTCTAATTACAGTGAAATAAGTATAGTATCCCATTGACATACTCACTTTGTAATATTGACCACTGCCCCTGATTTTTTTTAAATCTTTTATCACAAACCATGAATGAATGCTTAAAAGTAAGATTCATACTGGTGAGATGATTTCATCAACTACATGCAGCCCTGATCCTTGACTGAGGTTTCTAAATACTGTTATAAGCTAAATAATAATAATATACAGAAGGCATATATATACTTATATGCCCACACCATGCACACAGCTGATGCAGATTTCCAGAATTTACATTGTGATACAACTGAAATTGAAATAAGCATACCCTGTTTATATCAATTACTTCCCCTTTAGTCTCTCGCATCAAACAATTAACTTCCAACAGTACGATTCTGTAGTGAAAAGTCTAGTGGTCCTTCATCCTTCCACATCAAGGCCCTGATCTTATTTGAAATCAATGAGACTATTCACATGCTTATAGTTACACATATGCTTAAGTACTTTGCTGGATTGGGGCCCAAGAACATAATTTTTTCTGGTAGCAACCAACATACACTATAATAGGCGTGTCTCAGAGGCTGAGAAAGGTAAGTTTGCACTGCCATTCCCAAAGAACGTTAAACGTGGAGTGAGCTGGTACATTTCAAATGATTAAAGAGATGAGGTGAGTGAGAACATTGAATCAGAAATATCAATAAAACATGCAGGAAGCAGAGCCAAATAAAGAGGTATTTGCATAGCCTTGTGTGGTGGAAGTGGGATAGTTTGTGAAGAACGTGAAACTACTTGTATCACATTTTGATATTAAAGGAGATTAAATGTCTACAGGAAGAGACCACAAATCCCGCTCAGTTCATCTTTAGAAAAAAAAAAAGTTCAGAATTTTATGAGTGTTCATGAGTTTCCCAAAACTAATTTGGGCATCCTGCCATATGCTCTCTCTCATGTTCGCTCTAGAAATCAAGGGATCCTCCTGCAAATTGGCGAGAAGAAAAAGCAAGAGACTATTTCTACATCTCAAGTACCCAAAAGTGAGCAACTGTTTCTATCAAGAAGAGATTTTTTTGTTAGTTCATATTTATCCATCTTCTTCCTCTTTTCATCTTTCAATAGCTGTACATTTAAGAAATTCATTGTTTTTCCTACAGCCCTAAACTGCAGATGTTGGAAGGAGTAGTTACAATACATGCAGAAATTCAAAACTGGCAGCAGGCAGGGTATATGCGGACAATGCTCTCTATTCCTTTCATATTTCAATTAGGGAAGGCTCTGAATAACTGCTGCCAGTTGAATCTATGTCACGTGTCCCTATTCCTCAAACCCCAACACCATTTATGGGGCCATTTCATTACAAATTGTGTATTACTTTAGACTTTTCCTTTCCTATGAAAATAAATGCTCATATTTATTTCTCCCATTGTCTTTGTCTGTCACAGAGTTGTCTGTTTCCACCCAAATTTTCTGATTAAAATAGGGCCCTATGAAATCCGCATTAACAAGAACATGGATGGAATCATGGAATCAAAACAATAACACGGAACCCAGGCTTTCCCCAGCACTAGGATCGCAGCAGCAGACAGGCAGCAGGACTAAGCCATGTGCAGCCCCTGGAGATAAGTAGGGGGAGGCCTAGGAATGCAGGAGGCATGGGGAGTAGGTACAGAGGGTATGGGGAGGGAGTGCAGGGGCTAGGGGAGAAGGGCTCACATCCGGAATATAAGGGCAGCTTCTGAGAACTCAGTCCCTTGCTGTATCATTTTCATGTCAGGAGCTGATGTGTTCCTCTGGGACATTGGCATCACATTAAGGGAGAAGTTGAAATTCCCATGGGGCGCTGTGTTAATAAAAGTGTTCAGTGCCCAAGCGAGCACAGGTTAATTTGAAAGAACTTCTTCATGCTCCTTTATATGGTATCCGTGTCCCCCTTCTCAAAGACCCACAAAAGGAGACTGCATATATATGGGTTATGAAAGGACGAGTGCCTAAAGTAGCAGAGGTTGCCCTACCTTACATTATCTTCCCTATCAGCTCTGTAGCCACAGAGAGGAGCTTTAGTAAATATTAAAATCTACTTGTCGACAAGAGGGAATCAATTTCTGAGGAAAACACTAACAGGCTAACCATAATGTATCATAATGGAGATGTCTGCCAGATATGGCAAAAATAATGACATTGAAGTTTGTCACTTTGTATTGCTACTCAGCAATAAACTATTGATTTGATAGTTTGAAATTATTTAATCAAATTTGAAATTAATTGAAGCATTCCTTCAGAATGTAGGAAGGTTGAAAGTACAGAGTTTAATTTTAAAAGCAACAATGAATGCTAACGATGAATCATTTTATGTTTAGTGCTTTTTTAAAATATTTTAATTATTCAAATATGAATTCAGTTAAATTGATACTGTAAGAGGCTCTTCTGTGGACTTCTTGGTTACTGTTCAATAATGTCAGTTTGGTCATATTACTGAGTGCTACTTTTAAAAGTGATTTAGAATGTGTTACTTTCACTATATATTTGTTGAAATTGTAGGGTTTTTTTTGGTAAAATCAGTTTTTCCTGTTGCAATCCAATTCTGAACATTTTTGTGCATTTTTAGGAAGGCTACTTAATTGTTGTCAATGTATCAAAAAAATTGATTAAAAATTATAAAGCAATAACTTTTTTTTTAAATGGAAACAAACACAATCAGAAAATAATAAATCTGAAAATCTACAATAATAAATTGGATTTCATAGGGCCTTACTTAAAAGAAGCATCCATTGTGGTCATAAATTTATATATAGAACAATACTTTATAGTTCATCTTAGATGTGCTGGTACTAGAGGCTTTGCTATCCCTTTCACTAGCAGTTACTTAATCATATTACAAACTCTTTAATGTCTTCTAACCTTGTAAACAACTATCTTCCCTAGAGTGAGGGTATTATAATTTTTGCTTAACATAATGAGCTAATAGCAGGTTGCATATGTCTTTATTCTATGCTGAAAATCTAACACAAATGTTCCACAAATCCTGGCAGCCAGAACAGAATTCCATGGACCACGCTGATGGGATACACCAATGGGTTTGTATACTGTTGCTTGAAAAGAAACCACATGCTATCCCAACTAGGACATGCTTCTTATGCATAGTTTTTTTCTGAGAAATGTAGCTAATGATGATTTACACTTGCATGCACATTTTAATCTGTGGATGTAAAGATGCATGACAAACGTGGGCATATAGGAATAGCATCACCTTCCTAAAAGCTTACCCAGACACCTAGATCTGATTCTTTAGGAAATGTTCCAAGGCCTTCCTCTTTGAGAAAACCTTTCTATCATAAGTGATACAATTCGAACACCCCGTTTATGGCCAAACCACTACTAATTCTCCAGCTTTCCCCCCTCCCTCCCAAAATAAAACCCCTAACCCAAGCAGAGTTTTGACACCAAAAAGAGAGATGTGCCAGAGATTCCATGAAATCCATTAGAGATTTTGCTATTGCTGTTTTTTACATGGAAAGTGCTCATATACTATGGTGGTGGACGACAGTATAAAAGCTTAACATATATAGGTACTTTTTTTTTTCCAAAGAGGCACTGTGGCTTCCTAGATGAGGTTCTGCACTGTCATCTGAGATCTGTATTCTACTCCCAAACTCTGCCACCAACTTCATCCAGTATTGGGCCACCTCTCTGGTCCTCATTTACTCCATTTGCAAGATGAGGAGATATGATATTTGCCTCTTGTAAAGGAGGGGTGGGAAGTGTGGAGCCTGCTAAGGGCATTTAGTGGAAGAGAAGATTTCCTGGCTTCTAACTCAGTGCTCCTCCCCATAAAGTAAGGGGTATTTTGGTAAGACAAATATGGCCACTTTAACTAGCTTTAGTGGCTCACAGTGTGCCAAAAATTCCTCTCCCAGGAGGCAAGTTTTTGTCATTCATTCTCTTTCATTGGCCATCAAGAAAAAAAAAATCACTCTTTCTCTGCAGTTTCCTGAAATATGTTCTCATGTGCAGATCCAATATGTTCACTATTAGGAGATTGCATTACAAAATCTAATCCTCACATGCAAAGTACATTTTAATCCCCTAGTTATACATGTCACACATGCATCACTTATAATGATTGTTTTAAATATGTTCCTTTTCTTCTTTTTATTAATGGTCTAGAGCTTATGAAGAAGTTCCTTGGGATAAGATATTACCACCCAAAATCCCACAGCCAGAATCAACAGTAGAAATGATGGCTGATCCCATCTCCCAGTGTTTTACAATAAAGAGATACAATCCTGCACCAGAAATAAGCCAAGTCAGTGAACCTTTTTTTAAAATAACAGTTTGTGATTTTTGCTAATGAAATACAGCATCAAGTACAGCCTTCAGGTCGCATTAACCTTTTAGAAATAGGCCCAAACCAATACCTTAAATCCAAACATCTCCATAGTTTGAGGAAGTCCAAAACTGGATCCTGACTTGATGGCTAAAGCCTATCTTTTGTTTTGTTACTTAGTATCTGACAAAGAAAAGGGTTAGTAAATGAGTCACTTAATGAGAATTCAGGGATGTGAAACTGGAGCATTTACAAGCCACAAAAGCCATTTACTGCAAATCCAACGCCCACTGAAGTCAGTCAGAACCTTTTCTTTAGAGCTGGGCAGAAATGGGCTCTTTTCCATTAAAAATGTCAGTGAAAAGGGGAAAAAATAGTTTTAGTTGAAATTTTCTATAAAAAATTTTGACTTTCCGTTATTTCAGTTGAAAACATTTTTATTTTTTTTGGTTTGGAAATGCTGTTGTGGTTTTGCCATATTGGTAGTTAGTTAAAATTACATGTGCTATGATTCTCCTCTATAACTTGGACTCTCTCGCTGTACTACATCTTCCCTGATGCACCACAGTCTCTCCTCCAGGTGGTTATATCTCAGGCATCACTCACCATGGTGCATTATGGGAGATGTAGTCTGAACAAGGAGCCCATCCCATAAAGGAGAATTTTTGACCAGACTTGCTTTTTATTGATTTCAGCGTGCATTGGATCAGGCCCATAGTTTTATCTCACCTATATTTTTAAGAAATATTAACTATAACATAATATTAAAACATATAGTCCCCTTTATTAGAGTGAGACAGGATTGGATGGCTTAGGAGATCGATAATGAAATAAACCTCTACCCCGATATAATACTGTCCTCAGGAGCCAAAAAATCTTACTGCGTTATAGGTGAAACTGCGTTATAGCGAACTTGCTTTGATCTGCTGGAGCTTGCAGCCCCTTCCCCCCGCCACCCCGTAGCGCTGCTTTACCACGTTATATCCGAATTCGTGTTCTATCGGGTTGCGTTATATCAGGGGTAGAGTTGTATAGAGACTTTCACCACTGTGGTACCACTCTAAATGTGGTGAAGAAATGTTCCCCTGTGATTACTGCTAAAAGACCTGTTTGAACTGGGTCTCCATCTAGTTCCCAGTGGGCAAATGTTCAAGTGACCAAAAAATGCTATCACAATTTATACTAATTGGCACCATTAGCAGCTAACAGAGGCCAAGTTTTGAATTGTCATGAGTGTGAGCTATTCTCTCACCCCGTCAGGACAAGATTGAGGCACTTTTGGGTGTACAATGTGGGAAATTTCCTCCCTCTGTTTTACACACAAAACCTGTAGCTTATTTACCTCCCCAGTCAAATAGCTTGCATGCAAATACGTCACAAATCAGAAGACAAAGTGCCATGAGGAATGCATCAGGTTGCTTAGAAAATCAGTACCAAAACTATGGGATTTATGCTCACAAATGCATACTTTTTTCAAAAGTAAAAAGCAGGGTCACAGTATTCATAGAGCAGACTCTGCCACTTGACTCAGAAAGCAGCGCTTCAGCTGGCTTCACAGGGCCTGGCTTCTTTTATCTCTTTTCTAAATTGTTAAAAAATGTGTCCTAAGGTCACTGCTATAATATCTAGAAGTTACCTGAGGACAGAGGAGTTTATTTGTTATAACCTAAATCACTGACTTTTTTGAGGGAAAAGTTCATGAGAAACACAGTTCATTTTGGAATCTTCCTGTCAGGAATCAGGGCCTGCAGCAGAGCTAGTCTGCAACTGGCCTGCAGCGAGCTGTCTGATTAGCCACACAACCTGATTGGCTGCAGAGGCCAACAGGCTGGATCTTAGGCCAGCAGCAGCCACAGCTTGTTGTCTTCTCAGTGCTCCTGTGCTCCATTGTGTCTGCTCCTGTATTACCTTGTTCCTGCTGCTCCTGCCTTGCACCCAGCCTTGCCTCTGTCCTACCCTGGCCTGGAACCCCTCCTGATACCCTGCTTGCTCCAGTTCCTGACCTCCAGTTTGACCCTTGTCTTTAGCTCCTGACCATGGACTCCAGCTTGAGCCCCAGCTCTGGTAATCAGTTTCTGCTTCCAGTTTTGACCCTGGGCTTTGGCTCCTGATGACAGACTATGGCTCTGACCCTGGCCACTAGGCTAGACTGCCCTCATCCCAGCTGGCTGACACTTCCAAAATGTTAACAGCTTGATCTGTTTTCCATTCAATTTAGTCAGGTCTCTCTCCCAAAAAAAAAGAGGATTCAAAACTTCATATCATTTGGTCTAGACTCTACACTGTGTTTTGGTTGTCTAATTAATGATATTTTTTAAACTAAAGCCCAGTCCTGCAACTGGATCTGCACAGGCCAGCAGATCTGATTGCAGGATCAGCACATAAAAATATGTCGGGCTTACCTAATTAGATGATATTGTGTTACACAGAGCTCATGTTTCAAGAAACATTCTGATTGTGATTCTAGGTTGTTGGGGGCGTCTGGGACAGATTTCAAACAAGATCTTTTACTTCACCACAAAAACCAATTGATTTGTAAGTTTCTTTTTTTATATTTTTATTGTCTTTTAATCATCATGTTTCCTTTATGGATCTCTCTGTATATGGTATAGTTCTTTTTTCAAATATAGTTACACAGATGTCCTCTGAGCTTGCAGTGATTGTACATTTAACCAACATACTGTAATCAGAAAGGTTAAAGATATTCCATTAATAATTTTATTGAAAAATATACCTGAGATCAGGCTTCCTGTGGGAGGATTAGACATGAAAATGTGACTAGAGAGGTTCCCAGTAGCTAGTTACTACATAATAGCTGCACCTCTGACTTTTTCATTGAGAGGTGCATTTTTATTGTAGAGATTTTACAAATAGCATATACATATTTACAAAATCCAGACTTTGTCCTTTTTTGTAGTGTTAGAAATGATCTCAGAATGCATTTCAGCTGAACAGTAGGGAAAGATTAATAGGGGCTCAGAGGGTGAGTCAGGGACAGGTAAAGAGAGGATGGGAGGTGAGCGAGGGATAGATTAAATAGAAGACAGTAGGTTGTGCAGGGAGGGGAAAAGACAGGTCGGCAGAGTGAGAAGGGAAGGACAGCAAAGCCCTAATGTGATGGCTCAGAACAAGAGGGACAGAGTAAAAGAGAGAGAGCAAATTCAAGCCGGATGTTAAATTGATATATCTCCCATTTAAGTCCATGGGATTTGAGCTTCCCTCTGAAGAGCAGCTCAGTTTTTAAAAAGCTTTGCCACACAGTGACTAAAGCAGCAATTACCTGTGATATGGTTTGAAAACCCAGAATTCTGCCTGCTGAATAGGGGCATTAACATCTATGCCACCTCCCCCCACCACTACTTGATTTTGAGCCTTCCCCGCCCCCGTCATTTCGAAAGCAAAACTTGGACTTGCTTCTGCCACTCCTGTGAGTCCTCAAAATGAGGTCTCTGAGTCACTTCCTCTTTATCTTTTTATCTTTATCTTTTCATGTTTGCTGCATAAAAAGTTTGCTTAACATAATAATCAGTTAAATCAATTCCATCTTTTTTCTAATAACTAATATATCTTGTATTTTTCTTAACAGTGTAAGCCCAAGCTCTCGAACTCAACATATTCCTCTCTACACGTAAGTAAACATTATGTATTTTTTCAGTTTTGATTTAATGCAATCAGCCCATTTGTCTCATCTTCCTAATGCTAGGTTTGCAGCTTGACTATCCTCCTCTACTTATTCTTGGGTAACTCCTCTGACTTCAGTGGAATTACTCCTCATTTACAATAGTGGGAGTCAAGAATGAGGCTCCATTGTGTCCTCATCTCAAAGGTATCACACTTTACTGTGGCACAGTATAAACGTCAAAGAAAAAAGTAGGGATGACAGATGTTTCTCACGTTACTTCCAGCTTTCCCGAAACTGATCACTGCACATATGTGGTAGGGTTGTCCTTAATTATATCCTGCTGGTTCTGTGTGTTTGTTTTTGCCTTGGGACATTACTGCACAAAGGATAGTTCATCTCCATGTATTTTCTTGTGGACCATTTTAATAAATAACTATAGATGTGGAGCTTGAAGTATGATTCAGCTGCCTCCACCAGCTGTCTTATGAATAATGTATATGTCTTTGCTTTTCCTTTTTATCCAAACAGTGGCTGTATTGGTGCAGAGAATTTTGAAGACCTAGACAACGCCAGTGTAGATGTGATTACTCTTGGCAGTATTCGAACTTCAAAACCTCGCTACACAAGAACTGCTCAGTATGTTGCCTCTGTTACCTTGCTGTTACTATAATTACTGCTGGAGTTCTAGTCATCTTGAAAAGAAAAAAAAGGCCCAAGGCCTTGGTCTTACACGAGAAAGGACATAGGATTTTCTGTATCCTGAATGGAGGGACCTGTATGGGGGTCTGTTCCACAAGTGATATTGTTGGGTTTTAGGTACCAGGAGGTTTTCACTGTGTGGCTCACTGAGCACACAAAGGCCATTACAGTCAGAGGAAAAATAGCCATTGACTTCAATGGCCATTAGAGCACAACTTCACTGCACATGGATCAATGCATTTGAGCCAATTTAAAGGACCATTCTGTCTGGATACATAAAATGTAGTCACAGCAGCAGCTACAAGATGATGGGAGATTTTGCTAATAGGATTATCTCATACAGTATGGCAAACTTTACCCTTCATGTTTGTGTTAGATTATATCTCTCACCTGCAGCCTACCCTATGACTGAATTCATCACAGAACCCTAGGGCTTGATTCTCCATTGCTCACTTCCAATCTGGTGCTGAACAGTGTTACTCATTTAGGTAGAGTTGAAGTAGTGTAAAACTGGAATAACATTGGCCCTTCAGAAATTCAGAATAGATCTTTTTCCATCATTCAGAAATCTGATGCTTTTTCAGATTTCTTGTTTTTTCTTTCTCTCTCACCTCTTCTTATTCATTATTCACATTATACGTCCTGTGGCACAATTATTCCTGGAACTGCTTTAATAAATACTTCAGGAGAAAACGAAGTTAAGCAGAAGCTTCTGTTTTCATTAATTTACAATTCTATAGATGGGTTACTTTGGAAAAACATAAATAAACTAGAAGCACCTCTCCACCTCGTTAATTCCTGTGTTTCACCAAGTGTATATTCTGTTGGATAAGAATAATTATGGCAAAATCATTCTGTACGTCTTCTTAATTCTGTCACTCCTCTGCTGGCAGATATTAGGGCAATGCAGGTTGATTCCCTATGGAAGAGAAATGAGTGACGTGGAATCTGGGCATTTTCTTGTAACTATTTTAGTCCTTTTCATGGAATGTTTAATTGATATTTTGTGAAATGACCTTGGTTTAAATATGTAAAGAAAAAAATCTTTGTGATTGGAAAACATTTGTAGTAATGTAAGTTAAATATGTAAATTCATATCCATCCCTCAGTAGTGTGGTGTTTATCCATGATACTAGAACATGTTTATAATAGTCTACCCACAGTTGTCTGTCAAAAGGTGTAGACTACTTATGATAGTGCCTATACACCCTTATAATGTGTTATTTATGGTCCAGTGGCTATGGAACAGTGTTTGGAGCCAGAAAACTTTATATATATGGCATTATATGTTCCTTCTTTTGCTGTTGATCCACTAGGGAAAAACACTTAGGACCAGATTTACAAAGGTAACTTCAGTGGAAGTTAGGACTTAACCTGCTTAGATGCTTTTGAAAATCCCACTATGCATCTATCTGTGTTTCAGTGCCTGAGCACCTGTCTAAATCTGGCCATTAGGGCCTCGCCCACATCTAATGAGTCAGTTGAAAGACACCTCCCATTAATTTCAATGAGGTTTTGGCTAATGGCCTCAAACCCAGTTTTTCACAAGTAGTTTCTACATTTGGATGCTTCTGTTTTCAGGTAGCCAACTTTAGATATCACAGGCCTGATTTTCAGAGGGGCTCAACATCCAGAACTCCAGTTGAAGTTAGTGGGAGCTGCAGGGAGCTGCAGTGCGAGCTGCAGGCACACCGTACCCTTAAAACCAATTTCTAGGGTCAACATTTTCAAATTTTACTTTCTAGAGTTAGGGGCCCCAATCCAAAGTCCGCTGAAATCTTGAAGTATTTCTATTAATTTTAATGGGCTTCAGATAAGACTGACGCTGAGCAATTCCCACTGATTAAAATAAGAGCTAGAAATTGGCCCTAGAAGTGCTCATTACTTCTGAAAACAGTCACTTATTAGGTGTCTAAATAGTTGTGCGTGATACTAAGCACCTGAGTTAAAAAATCTGTCATAAGTGTATAAAGTTAGACTTCTAATACTACTGCTAACTATTATCTTCCTGAAGCTGTAAACCTTTCAAGGCAAAGATTTAGTTTTTACCATGCTTTCAATCAACATAACAGTGTACAGTCATGGGAGAAACAAGTATAAGAACTCAATAGTTTTGGAGAAGAATGTAGCAGTTTATGTACACTATCCCTCTGCATACATAGGATACATGCCTATATAGCTGTATTCTTTTGTGACATGAACAAAATCACAATATTAAACAAATAAAAAAGACAAATCATATCAGACTCATTTAATACAACGTCCTTAACAAAATCACTACAAAGAGATGTTGAATTTTCTGAGGCATACTACAAGGCCAACAATTTCTAGAATTCAGCATTCCATTTTTTCTATGGAGGAGAGGGTAGTAAGGAAAAGTCCAATCCTAAATTAGTATATAACTGACGATTACTGTGTTACATTGCAATATTAATGAACAAGTCCATAGATAGCAAAAACAACAAAGGGCATTGTTTCTGAATAATAAGTAGGAGTCCTAGGGTATGTCTACACTACGGGATTATTCCGAATTTACAAAAACCGTTCTTTTAAAACAGATTGTATGAAGTCGAGTGCACGCAGCCACACTAAGCACATTAATTCGGCGGTGTGCGTCCATGTACCAAGGCTAGTGTCGATTTCCTGAGTGTTGCACTGTGGGTAGCTATCCCATATCTATCCCATAGTTCCCGCAGTCTCCCCCGCCCATTGGAATTCTGGGTTGAGATCTCAGTGCCTGATGGGGCAAAAAACACTGCCACTGGTGCTTCTGGGTACAGCCTCACCCCTCCCTCCGTGAAAGTAGCAGCAGCCAACCGTTTCGCGCCTTTTTTCTGCGGTGAACTCTGCAGACGCCATTCCACGGCAAGCATGGACCCTGCTGAGCTCAAAACAGCAATCATGGACGTTTTAAACACCTCACACATTCTTGTGCAGTCAATGCTGAACCGGGACCTGCAAAGCCAGGCGAGGAGGTGGTGGCTACGGGCCGAGCGGCGACGAGAGTGATGAGTACATGGACACAGAATTCTGTCAAACTGTGGGCCCATGCACTTTGGAGATCCTGCTGGTAATGGGGCAGGTTCTAGCCATTGAACGCCAATTTTGGGCCCAGGAAACAAGCACAGACTGGTGGGACCGCATAGTGTTGCAGGTGTGGGACCATTCCCACTGGCTGCGAAATTTTCGCATGCATAAGGGCACTTTCATGGAACTTTATGACTTGCTTTCCCCTGCCCTGAAGCACCAGAATAGATGAGAGCAGCCTTCACAGTTGAGAAGCAAGTGCAATAGCCCTCTGGAAGCTTGCAACGCCAGACAGCTACCGGTCAGTCAGGGAATCAATTTGGAGTGGGAAAATCTACTGTGGGGGCTGCTGTGATCAGGACCGGCGCTAGAGTTTTTCGCGCCCTGCGCAAAGCCATTTCCGCGCCCCACGCCACTGCTCCTGCGGCTCTGGTGGAGCTGCCGCAGCCATTTCTGCAGAGGGTCTGTTGGTCCGGGGCTCCGGTGGAGCTCCCAAGCTGTGCCTGCGGGAGGTCCACCAGAGCCAATGTGGGACCAGCGGACCATCCGCAGGCTGCCTGCTTGCAGCTCCACCAAGCCTGGCAGACCAACGAACCCTCCGCAGTCTGGCAGCCGTCAGCAACTGCGGCAGGTCCACTGGAGCCACCTGCCGCCCCCCTCCCGGCAAAATGCCACCCCCGAAAATCCTGGGCTAGACGATTGCCTAGTTCGCCTCAATGGAAGGCCGCCCTGGCTGTGATGCAAGTAGCCAAAAGCAATCCTGAGCTGCTGCTACGAAAGGTTGTGACTCTGGGAAACGTGCAGGTCATAGTGGATGGCTTTGCTGCAATGGGATTCCCTAACTGTGGGGGGATGATAGATGGAACCCATATCCCTATCTTGGCATTGGAGCACCAGGGCACCCAGTACGTAAACCGCAAGGGTACTTTTCCATGGTGCTGCAAGCACTGGTGGATCACAAGGGACGTTTCACCAACATCCACGTGGGATGGCCGGAAGGGTTCATGACGCTCGCGTCTTCAGGAACACTACTCTGTTTAAACGGCTGCAGCAAGGGAATTACTTCCCAGACCAGAAAATAACAGTTGGGGATGTTGAAATGCCTGTATGTTATCCTGGGGGACCCAGCCTACCCCTTGATGCCATGGCTCATGAAGCCATACACAGGCAGCCTGGACAGTAGTCAGGAGCTGTTCAACTACAGGCTGAGCAAGTGCAGAATGGTGGTAGAATGTGCATTTGGCGTTTAAAGCGCGCTGGCGCACATTACTGACTCGCTCAGACCTCAGCCAAACCAATGTCCCCATTGTTATTGCTGCTTGCTGTGTGCTCCACAATCTCTGTGAGAGTAAGGGGGAGACCTTTTATGGCGGGGTGGGAGGCTGAGGCAAAATTACCTGGCCGCTGATTACGCACAGCCAGACACCAGGGCGATTAGAAGAGCACACCAGGAAGCGGTGCGCATTAGAGAAGCTTTGAAAACCAGTTTCATCACTGGCCAGGGTACAGTGTGACTGTTGTGTTTTTCTCCTTGATGAAACCCCCCCCTTGATTGACTCATTCCCTGTAAGCCACCCACCCCCCTTTGATCACAGCTTGCTTTCTAAGGAAATAAAGTCACTCTCATTTAAAAATCATGTATTCTTTATTAATCATTAAAAAAGAGGGAGAGAACTGACAAGGTAGCCCAGGTGGGTTTGGGAGGAGGATAGTAGGGAAGGAAAAGCCACTAAAAAAAATTTCATAATAATGACAGCCTTTTGGTTGGACTGTCCATTGGGGGTGGAGTGGGCGGGTGTACGGAGCCTCCCCCCACGAGTTCTTACTCGTCTGGGGTGAGGAGGCTAAGGAACATGGTGAGGGGGGAGGGTGGTTATACAGGGGCTGCAGCGGCACTCTGTGATCCTGCTGCCGTTCCTGAAGCTCCACCATATGCCTGGAGCATGTCAGTTTGATCACGCAGCAGCCCCAGAGTTGCATCCCTGCCACCGCTGATCTTCCTGCCGCCTCCTCTCATCTCAAGCGTCCTCTCCTGTCCTCACGTTGGTCCTCCTGTCCTCACGTCACTGGCATCTTTCCTGTACTTTGCTAGCACATCCTTCCACTCATTCAGATGAGCTCTTTCATTGCGGGTCACTCCATGATTTCCGAAACATTTCTTCTCGCGTCTTTCTTTTTTTCCGCTGCCTTATCTGAGATAGCCTTCGGGACGGAGTAGGGAGGCTTGAAAAATTTGCAGCTGCACGAGGGAGGGAAAAAAGGAGAGAAGTATTTAAAAAGATACATTTTAGAGGAACAATGGTCATACTCTTTCACGGTGAACAACACTATTCACCTTACATAGCACATGTGTTTTCACTACAAGGTCGCATTTTGCATCTTAATATTGAGTGCCTGCGGCTTGGTGTTACAGATCACAGACGCAGGTCCGGCAGCAGAATTCGGCTTGCATGCGGCCATGGTAAGCCATTGTCTTTCGTCTTCTGCAGCCTTCATCTATCCAGCGCCCTCCTTTCCCAAATAGCAAGCAAAGCCCGTTGAGTGCTGCTTCTTTCCTGTTAATGTGCAGCAGCAGAAACCTCCCCCGTGGCTGGTATCATGGAAGATCACTGCTAAACACCCCCCTTCCCTCCCCCCCCACCGCGTGGCTGGTAGCAGGGAAGATCCCTGCTAGCCAAACGGAAAAGCTCAGCGCCAATCGCCCCCCGCCCCTTTCCCCTGCTTGGCTACCTGCAGGAAGGATTTCTTTTAAGCCACAGGCAAACAGCCCAGTAGGAATGGCCATCTCTGTCCCCTTACTTAAATTCCTGAATTTCAACCAGGTTACCATGAACGATATCACTCTCCTGAGGATAACACAGCGAGATAAAGAACGGATGTTGCTTGAATGCCAGCAATCACCGGGACCATACGCAGCTAGGCTTTGTCATGCAATGATACCAGATTACTTGCTACATGCATGGCGTGGTCAAGTGTCCTACCATGGAGGACGGAATAAAGCAGCACTCGCTGCCCAGAAACTTTCTGCAAAGGCTTTTGGAGTACCTTCAGGAGAGCTTCCTGGAGATGTCCCTCAGGATTTCTGCTCCATCTTCAGACAGGTTAACAGACTTTTACAGTAACTATACTGGCCAGGAATGCATCTCAAGTCCTCAGGGCAAATTAATCATTAAAAAATGCTTTTTAACCATGTCTTATATTTACAAGGTACACTCACCAAAGGTCCCTTCCATGGCTTCATTGTCTGGGATAGTTGCTTGGGAGGGCTGGGAGAGTAATTCCGTCAGGGTAAGAAAAAGCTCCTGGCTGTTGGGGAAAACGGAGTGCTGTGTGCTCTCTACAAGCTCATCCTCCTCTTCCTCCTCATCTTCCCCATCCGCAGAATCCTCAGCCCTGGCTGCGATTACCACCCCCACCTCAGAATCCATGGACAGGGGTGGAGTAGTGGTGGCGGACCCCCCTAGAATTGCATGCAGCTCAGCATAGAAGTGGCATGTTTTTGGCCCTGCCCCGGACTTTTCATTTACTTCGTTGGTTTTCTAGTAGGCTTGTCTGAGCTCCTTAACTTTCACACGGCACTGTACTGAGTCCCTGGTGTGGGCTCTCTGCATCATAGCCTTGGAAATTTTTTCAAATGTTTTTTCATTTCATCTTTAGTTTTGTTAGCACGGAATCCTCTCCCCCTAGAGCGATAAGATCCAATACCTCCCGTGCAGTCCATGTTGGAGCTCTTTTTCGATTCTCAGGAGACTGCATTGTTACCTGTGCTGATGAGCTCTGCGTGGTCACCTGTGCTGGTGAGCTCTCCACGCTGGCCAAACAGGAAATGAAATTCAAAAGTTCGTGGGGCTTTCCTGTCTACCTGGCCAGTGGATATGAGTTCAGATGGCTTTCCAGAGCAGTCACAATGGTGCACTGTGGGATATCTCCCGAAGGCCAATACCATCAAATTGCGGCCACACTAACCCTAATCTGACATGGCAATACCGATTTCAGCGCTACTCCCCTCGTTGGGGAGGAGTACAGAAATTGGTTTTAAGAGCTCTTTATATCGATATAAAGGGCTTCGTTGTGTGGATGGGTGCAGCGTAAAATCGGTTTAACACTGCTAAATTCGGTATAAACACGTAGTGTTCACCAGGCCCTAGAAAGCTGTTTGCCGTGGGGAAAAACACAGAATTTGCATTTTTAGAGAATCTTTAATTTTTACATTTTGTGAAAAAATGAAAACATATTAACTAAATTTTACTGAAAGAGTGGCCATATTTCCCAAAAAGAACAGGAGTATTTGTGGCACCTTAGGGACTAACAAATTTATTTGAGCATAAGCTTTTGTGGGCTACAGCCCACTTCATCGGATGCATGCAGTGAAAATACAGTAGGAAGCTATATATACACAGAGAACATGAAACAATGGGTGTTGCCATACCAACTGTAACGAGAGTAATTGATTAAGGTGAGCTATTAGGTGAGCTGTTGTCAGCAGGAGAAAAACGACTCTAAGGACTGTAATCAACTGTAATCACTACAAAAGTTTTTTTTTCTTCTGCTGATAATAGTTCACCTAATAGCCTACCTTAATCAATTACTCTCATTACAGTTGGTATGGCAACACCCATTTTTTCATGTTCTCTATGTATATATAGCTTCTTACTGTATTTTCCACTGCATTCATCTGATGAAGTGAGTTTTAGCCCACGAAAGTTTATGCTCAGATAAATTTGTTAGTCTCTAAAGTGCCACAAGTACTCCTGTTTTTTTTGCTGACTAACAGACTAACACGGTTACCACTCTGAAACCTGTCGTATTTCCCAATGTGAAAACAGGGTACCGCACAGGGCTGGCCTGAGCTGCCCAGGACAGGGACTGACAGCCCAAGCCCACACCAAATGTTGCTCTGTGCCCCCCTGAGGGCAAAACTGGGCATTTGTCCCATTTTCTCTTGCCTAGTTTGCCAAAAAAAGTCAGGACATCCCAGACATGGCTTAAAAAGGAGACTGGCCTGGTCCAAAACAAGACGTTTGGTCATCCTAGTTCGACTGGTACCTATCTATATTGTGGCTAGGGAAACTAAAGTTCAGTGTTTCATTTTAATCACGGAAAAATGCTGATTTTAATGTTTGTTTTTTACCAGAGAATTTTGGTTTTTTGTCACGGAAAACGGGATCTTTGATGATAAGATTGAGTGTTGTAATGCTAAACAAGTGATTACTAGCTTTGGCCACTAGATGTCCTCTGAGTTTGCAAAAGCTGTTTATATTCTATTAAATATGTAATTTCCTTTTACTTATAGTATGAACTTGAAAATATTTTTTTTTCTCTTTATGTCCTTCCTGAATTTTTCTTAAGCAGGCTGAGCTGGTCAGAGGCATTTACCTGGAAAGCTGGGGTAACACATAAAGGTAGTAAAACAAAAGAGGAACATAGGGTATGTCTACACTATGGGATTATTCTGATTTTACAGAAACCGGCTTTGTAAAACAGATTGTATAAAGTCGAGTGCATACAGCCACACTGCGCACATTAATTCGGTGGTGTGTGTCCATGTACCGAGGCTAGCGTCGATTTTTGGAGCGTTGCACTTTGGGTAGCTATCCCGTAGCTATTCCATAGTTCCCACGGTCTCCCCTGCTGATTGGAATTCTGGGTTGAGATCCCAATGCACGATGGGGCAAAAACAGTGTCGCGGGTGATTCTGGGTAAATGTCGGCCACCCATCCTTCCTCCGTGAAAGCAACAGCAACAAGCATTCGCACCCTTTTTTCCCTGGATGCCCTGGCAGACGCCATAGCATGGGGGAACCAATGCGAGCCGTTTGCTTTTGTCATGTCCACCTGTATGTGTAGCTGGAATGCTGGAAAGAGCAAGTATCATGAATACACAGCAGCATAATTTGGCTTTGCAAGAGCAAGAGATTGGTACCAATCTATTGCAACTTCTGCCATGGTAAAAGGTGATGAGAGATGGTTATCATCCATTTTGTACCGTTGCATTGGAAATTGGCGATGACAGTTCAAATAAGTCTTGTACGTTTGCTAATTGGAAATTGGGCGATGACGGTTATCAATCTTTGTACCATCTGCGGCGTCATGGGCTCCGGGCTGGCCTCGCTGAGAGGTCAGACGAGGGCTGCCATGGCAAAATGGGAATGACTCACCGGTCATTCCCATCTTAATATTAGGTCTAAAATAAATCGTCCTGCCTAGAATATGGGGCAAAGTCTACAGAAGAGCCCAGAGAGAGCACAGCGCTCCGGGTCAGAGCCCAAGATCCGGAGAAATGATGACCACTGCCATTCTAGGGGTGCCCTGCAACAACCCACCTGTTGCTTCCCTCCTCCACACCCCTCTGGTCGCACTGTGCAGTGTTCCCCTCCATTGTTAGTTGAAATAAATAAGATTGCCTAGAATACAGAGACACTGACTCTTTAGCGAAATAAATGAGGGGGAGGCCAGCCTCCAGCTGCTATATAGTCCACACAGTGACGATAATCTTCGGGATCTGCGGCTGGGAGAAGCGCTTTAGCTTCCACTGCTTAATGAAGTCCAAGGGAGTAAGCAATCTTTTATTCGACACGAAAGAGTAACGGCGCGGATGGACTCAAAGCTTCCAGCTGCTACAGAGACGGGTCACCAAGCTATTTGTACGTCTACAGGAAGACAGGGCAGTTATTCCATTTTACGCCCAGGCACCCTCGGCGACCTCACTGAGGCCCAAGCAGGAGCACTCAACGCGAGAGAGGTTTCACACCATTTTGACCGCTGATCAGGAAAGCGAAGGGAAGGATGCCGCTGAGTTCAGCGCGCAGCACCAGGTCTACCACAGCACAGAGACAATACGTGACATCTTGAAAATGGCAAAAATGATTTTTTGCCCCTTTCTTTCATGGGAGAGGGGTAATGACGAACATACCTTAAACCACCTCAGACAAGTTTAGACCCTTCAGGTATTGGGAGCTCAGGAAGAATGCAAATATGCTTTTTGGAGACGCCGGGAGGGATAGCTGCGAGTCCCAGTACCTCCCTCCTCTCTCCATGAGCAATCCATTTGATTCTTTGGCTTTCCGTATGCTGTCAGTACCCGTCTAGAGGTCCCTCGCTATGGCCATCTACTATCATAGCCTGGAGATTTTTCAAAATGCTGCATTATCGTCTTCTTAATGGAGCTCTGATAGATGAGATTTGTCTCCCCAGACAAGCGTCAGATCCATATCTCGTACGGTCACTGGAGATCTTTTGATTTGGAACTGCATGGCCACCTTGCTGATCAGAGCTCCACACTGGCAAACAGGAAATGACAACTCCCAAAAGTTCGGGGCTTTTACTTCTACCTACCAGTCGCATACAGTCAGATTGCTTCCAGAGCGGTCACACATGGGCACTAGTGGCACACGCCCGGAGCCATACTGTCAGATTTGCGGCAAACACTAACCCTAATACCGACATGGAACCGATTTCAGCGCTACTCCTCTCGTTGGGGAGGAGTACAGAAACTGGTTTAAAGAGCCCTTTATAATGATATAAAGGGCCTCGTTGTGTGGACGGGTGCAGGGTTAAATCGGTTTAATGCTGCTAAATTCGGTTTAAATGAGTAGTGTAGACCAGACCTAACTTGTTTTTTGTGTACAGTTTGTCATTGGCTAGATCTTTTCTTTCTATAGTTTTCAGTGAACAGGGGTAGTCCACATTTGTAAGGAAACCACTAGAGGCATATTTTTTTGCGGTAAAAGCTTTAAAAATGTTCCCCCTCTCTTCTACAGAAAAGGCAAATTCCCCTTGTCAGATAGATGGGCCTGCATCACAAATTTCAGAACATACGCTAAACAGATGTCTGGAACAGGTGTGAGGATGGCTGGTTTTGTTGTGTTCTCTCGTAATCATTAGGTCCAGTCATCTCTATTAGTTTAATACAGAACGCACATTACTTTAAATAGTGCCAGGTGCTGCTACTCTTACTCACTCTGAGTAGCACCTTACTTTTCAGGTAGCTCTGCTAATTTCAATGGGACTAGTCACAGAATAAGATGCCATTCCCTGTGATTAACAGGATCAGAATCTGACCCCTACTATACACACCATATCCACTAAGTCTAAATAAAAGATTATAAATGTATAGCTCTTAAGGGCAGAAGTGACTATTATGATAATTTAGTCCTTCCTCCTGCATAACACTGAATTTCATCCAATCTGCATTAAACCCATAAATTCTGGTTGAGTTGGAGCACAAAAGAATCGAAAATGGTTATCCTGAAATACATTTTTTAAAATGTATGGTCACTATATTAACCCCCTGGGGTATGTCCACACTGCAATAAATCACCCATGGCTGGCCCTTGTCAACTGACTCAGGCTCGCAGGGCTTGGTCTGCTGAGCTATAGAATTGCAGGTGGACATCCAGGTTTGGTCTGGAGCCCAGGCTCAGGGACCCTCACCTGTCACAGAGCTCAGATTCCAGTTCAAGCCTGGACATCCACAATGCAGTTTTATAGCCTCGCAGCCTGAGCTCCACAAGCCATTCAGCTGACATGGGCCAGCCGTAGGTGTTTTATTGCAATGTAGACATACTCTTTGAAACTGAAGCGGTGGCAATGTCCAAATAAGCACCATGTTCCCTGCCCGCATTCCAGGTCTGTTTATTTTCATTGCATTTGACAGCAGTTTATACAGTAAATCACTTTCAAAGTTTTGTTAATGATCAGGTGCAATTCCTGTGTCAAGCACTAAAGTGATGACATCACTTTCATGTAGTGCTCTGGGGTAAGTTCATGTTCTTCCCCAGGCCCTGCAAGAACGTATTTACCAATAAGAGCAGTAACAAATCTGAAACTTGAACTTCAGGGGCCGACTGTGGGCCAGGTGGCAGAGACAAAGGGGAAGAGAGGTGATGAGCAGGCTGGTGTATTCTTCTTGGGCTCATCCGTTCTCCTCTTTTGGGGAATAGAAAGCCATCTTTTTACGTTTAAAGGAATTAGAAAAAAAAACAAACTCTGGTCATTATTATTTGTACTGTGGTAATGCCTATAGACCCCAACCAAGAATGGGGACTTGTTGTGCAAGATGCTCTACATAGACATAGTATAGTCCCTGCCCTGAAGAAATTACTGTGTAGCCAGGAAATAGTCCTATTCCACTTTACAGATGGGAAACCAAGATGCAGAGATATTAAATGATTTGGGTGAGTTGGACAGAGAATTTGTGGCAGACCCAGGAATCAGACCCACATTTCCTGAATCCCAGTCCAGTGCCTTCATCACAAGACTGTAATTCCTCTATAATAGTGTTTAAAGCATGGCCTGTTAGAAACTTGATTAAAAAAAGTATATTAAAAATACAAATAAAGATACAGAGATGTATTTGTTCTCGTAAACCATTTTTTCCCTGTATGAATCAGACACAAAATAACTAGTGGAACCCCACTCCCATATAAGGAACCTGTGACTCAGCCACAGATGCTAAACTTGTGAACCTATATTTATATTAATCAAAATCATATTTGTGGTCTGGCTCAGTGGCCTAGCATTATCAGTCTGTGTTGCCAAGAGAGAGACCTGGAAATTGATTTCTCAATGTAATCTCTTGCTCCCTGTTACCCAGTAAGAGATCGCAAATGGCAATGCACTGCATAGCACCAGGCGAGCCCTGAGTAGGCCATTGTTAAGGACATTTTGTTTGCAGATTCACTCCTGAGCTGGCTATAAACATATTGGGGTTGATCCATCCCTCCTCTTTCACCTTTATTACATTGGAACACATGTCTGAGGACTGGAAGCACCTAGGATTTTAAGAAAGGCTGAAATACATGTCATTAGAGAAGCAAACAGGCAGACATAAAACTTTTCTCTGTATGTGTTAGTCAAGTGAGCTTCTAAAGTAAATGTTCTGGTTATTTATTGCAGGCAGAGCCAGCTCCAGCTTTTTTGCCGCCCCAAGCGGTGAAGCGGAAAAAAAAAAAGATAAAGCCGTGATTGGCGGCTCTTTGGTGGTAGCCGTAACACGCCGCTTCATTCTTCAGCAGCAATTCAACGGCGGGTCCTTCACTCTGAGAGGGACTGAAGGACCCACCACTGAATTGCCGCCACAGACCTGGACGTGCCGTCCCTTTCCATTGGCTGCCCCAGCACCTGCTTCCTTCGCTGATGCCTGGAGCCAGCCCTGATTGCAGGTTTTTTATGTAATTTTGCCCCCCAAAAAGTATGCCGGGCAACACTAACACCATGGCTGTTAGGTCTGCTCTTTGTGTCTTGTCCCTCCCCCTCACTTTTGTCTGGCTTCCTCTTTCTCTCTGCACTTATCTCCCTACTTCCTGTTTTCATATTTGTTTTCTTTTCCTTTTTTTAATCTCTTCTCCGTGGCTGCAATTCATCAAATCACTTACACTCCTGCATAAGTCCTATTGTAGCTGATGGGACTTACACAGGTGTGTAAGTGCTTTGTTTATAGGGATGGAACTGAGCACATGTTTATGTGCTTTGACAGATTGGAGCCTTTGTCATTTATTCTGAAGCTACGTTGGGGTTTGAAACAAGCTGGACTAACTAGTTTGCTTGATTTTTTTATTTGTTTGTAAAAAATGAATAATGAAGCTGTTTTTGTACATTACATAGCTGGCCAAGTAGGAGAAGTTATGGGTAGTGAGATAATGAGAAAAGTGGACTGTGGTCCAGATTTTCAAAATAAATCAACAGCTACAGTTAGGGCCAGATTTCCAGAAGAATTCAGTATGCTGGATGCTTGTAGGGTGCTGAACTATTATGAAGAACTGGCCCCAATTGTCATAATGAGATCTGTTGGCTGCTGATCTGGCTATGTCCGGATGAACTCCTGTTGCAAACATGTGTACTGTGGTTGAAATGAGAGCCTGATTCCTGGTAAAACTCCAATTCCTGTGCATTTTCAAAGAGTAAGGCAAGTCATGTGAGCCAGTTACACAAAGGAAGAGATATCAAATGCATCAAAGTGATTTAGGAACCCAAGCCCCACTGAGATTCAATGGGGTTTGTGCTCCTAAATTCCTTAGCTACTTTTGAAACCTACTCTCCTAATAAATAAAAAGAAAATGATATGAACATAAGAATGGCCATACGGGGTCAAACTGATGGTCTATCTAGCCCAGTATCCTGTCTTCTGACAGTGGTCAGTGCCAATTGTTTCAGAGGGAATGAACAGAACAGGGCAATTATCAAATGGTCCATCCTCTGTCTTCCCATTCCAGCTTCTGGCAGTCAGACGTTAGGGATACCCAGAGCATGGGACTATGACCTGGACCATCTGGGCTAATAGCCATTGATGTACCTATCCTCCTTGAACTTATCCAATTTTTTTTCTATCCATTTTTTTGCCTTCACAACATCCCATGATAACGAGTTCCATAGGTTGACTGTGTGTTGTATGAAATAGTACTTCCTTTTGTTAGTTTAAAACCTGCTGCCTGTTAATTTCATTGGTGACCCCTGGTTCTTGTGTTATGTGAAGGTGTAATTAACACTTCCCTGTTCACATTCTCCACACCATTCATTATTTTATAAACCTCAATCACATCCTTCTCGGTCATCTTTTTTTCTAAAAGGAATAGTCCCAGTCCTTTTAATCTCTCCTCACATGGAAGCTTTTCCATATCCTAATCATTTTTGTTGTCCTTCTCTGTACTTTTTCCAGTTCTAGTATCTCTTTTGTTAGATGGGGCAACCAGAAATGCATATAGTATTCAAGATGTGAACGTACCATGGATTTATATAGTGGCATTTTTCTATTTTCTGTCTTATTATCTATCCTTTTCCTAATGGTTCCTAACATTTTGTTAGTTTTTTTTGACTGCCACTGCTCATTGAGCATATGTTTTCTGATAACTATCCACGATGAGTCCAAGATCCCACTCAAAAAGAGAACAGCTAAATTAGACCCAATCATTTTGTATGTATATATGGGATTATGTTTTTTTCAGTGTGCATTACTTTGCACTTATCAACATTTAATTTCATCTGCCATTTTGTTGCCCAGTCACCCAAGTTTGTGACATCACTTTGTAATTCTTTGCATTCAGCTTTGGACATAACTATCCTGGGCAATTTTGTATCATCTGCAAAGTTTACCACCTCTCTTTTACCCCACTTTTCCGGATCATTAATGAATATTATAAGTAATGACACAATTTTCTTGTTTAATAACAAAAAAATATTCCATTCAAAAATGCATAATAAGGTTAATTTTCAATACCAAGAGAAAACCCTGTTCTAACTTTCGCACATGGATTCATGACACCACCTCACTCTGTTTATTTCAATCTCTTTTTAGGTCTTTTTCTCCTCCATCTACCAGCCACCAGCTTTTTCCTTTATCTGACCCCTTCCCCCATCAGCTGCAGCAATGAGATTATGGTCTAAGTGATATTTTAGTTCTGCAGGTGTTCTAAGGGTCAATGGAAAAAACTCCCACACTGCTGATGGGGATTTCCTCTGTAGCATTCATGTGGGGGGCACCGGTAAATGCTTGGTGTGACAGACACTGCATGAACAATTCTCTTTTATTCCTGGCACAGCTGTAACTCACTAACGCATGGTGTAGTAACACTTAGTAAATTCCAACTTACATAACAAAGTTCCTTTAAGTGAAAGCTAGCAGATCTCCTGAAGTGGCAGCTTTAATGCTGCATCTGTCTCGTACTCGGTATCTCTCACTATTTTTGTATCTTACATATTGTAACAAACATAAGTTTCTGTTATTCACTCTGCTCCATATCACAGCCTCCTGGAACTACACAGCAGTCAGGACAGAACTCAGATTCTCTTGCTTGAAAGAACTGGCCCCTGCCTCCTGAGCTAAATAAGATTCTCTGGCAGTCACTAACAATATAAGGCCTGTAACAAATAGATCAGCAGTTTTCATTCCATTCAGTAGAGGGCAGTGCTACATGCATGCACTCACTCATACCCACACACTGTGTAACATTTAATACTTTCTACTTAGCAGCACTTTTCAAGTGTAAAGTAATAAATCTCCTTAACACTTCTGTCTAGTAAGAGTTAACTTCATTTCCTCAATTTTCGTATTTGGAAAATAAGTGTAAGTGACTCACGCAAGGCCACAGATGATAGTGGTGTCAGAGGCAGAATTAGCTCTTAGAAGACCCACTCCTGCAAACTCTTGTTTTCAGTGAGAGCTCTGTAAATGCAGTGTCTAAAGGACAAAGCCCTGGGAGTTCCAAGTCCTGCACTCAAACCATTCTCCTTCCATAATTTATATTCCCTTTCTTTGTAGCTGTTCCTCCAAGTTTATCAGCACCCTTACTATCAGTGCCCCAAACACACTGAGCCAGATTATGATCTCACACATGATTTAGTTGTGTTACTCCAACTATACACACGGGTTGAGACATTGTTTTCATGTGTCCCTGAACCATCTTCAAGTCATAACAGACACTTCATAGACCATAATTAGATAGACACAGGGTCTTCCAATGTCTTGCACCTTGTGTATTCATTTACTAGAACTAGTAAGAAATTTTCTGAGTAACATCTTTTTCATCAGAAAATGACAATTTGTCAAAACTGAAACTGTCACGGGAAAGCGTTCGTTTTGATGAATCTCCCAATTCAAAAAAGTATTGGTTTCAAAATTATCAAAACGTCCTGTTTTGACATTTTCAAAATGAAAAGTTACATTTTTCTGTTCAAAACTATTTTTTTGTTTCAAGATTTTAGTTCATGTATACTATATTTGACCCAATCCAGGGTTTTTTCATATTATTGGTTTGTAAACATTTTTGAGATTTAGAACTTTTCCCTCCATTTTGGGATGGGAAAAATTTTGAACTCTTGGAAACTCTCACAGAAAAACTGTTTCCCACCCAGCTCTATCATTTACACTTGTGCAAACTGAGTGTGAAACACTGCTAAATCAAAGCAGCAAAAAGTCCTGTGGCACCTTATAGACTAACAGACGTTTTGGAGCATGAGCTTTTGTGGGTGAATACCCACTTCGTTGGATGCATGGAAGTATGACAGGAAACTACAGCAGATTACAACACAGGGAAGCAGCAAAGAATCCTGTGGCACCTTATAGACTAACAGACATTTTGGAGCATGAGCTTTTGTGGGTGAATACCCACTTCGTTGGATGCATGGAAGTATTCACCCATGAAAGCTCATGCTCCAGAACGTCTGTTAGTCTATAAGGTGCCACAGGAATTTTTCCTGCTTTTACAGATCCAGACTAACACGGCTACCCCTCGGATACTAAATCAAAATATCTCATTCATTCATGTTAGTGTTTTTCATCCGCTTTTCACATTTTCACAGTTGTAACTAAAAGAAAGCGTAAGAAGCTGTGGGAGCTCTTCCTATTCAAAGAGCAGTGTATATTGATCATTTAGTACTCGCTGTGAAAGATTACTCTTTTGCAGAAGTTTTTGTTTTGCAGGGAGAGTTAACAATGACCATGAACCTGTTTACCACTCAAGCTAAAGCACAGGGAACTAAAACCTACATTTTCAAAAGTGATTAATCATTTTGAGTGCCTCAGTTTTCAGGTGTCCAACTTAAACCACTTTGTGATTTTCAGAGAACGATTACCCAGCATTTTCTGATAATCAGGCCCCTTTAAAGTGTCTCAAAAAGGGCACCTACAAGTGGATGCACCCAATTTCTGTTTGAACTCTTAGGCCTTGTACAACTTCAATTGCTTATGCTGGTGGAGGCTTGTTTTGTTTTTTGTGGGGAGTGAGGGCTGCTAGTGTAATAACAAGGAAGCATCTGAGCAAGGTGAGAGAAACGTCATGGTGACAGAAAGATAACTTGATGACGAGAAGCCTAACCACAAAGAGTGTTGTATCTTGCCAGCTGTAGCCTGGCACTCAGTTGTTTTTTTCAGCAGAGATGATCTGGTTCAACATCTCAGCAAAGAAAACACAAGAGAACTAGACAGCATGATCCAAAAACAAAAACCAAAGGGGTATTTTTTTAACCTCAGTCTCTTCTACCTTATCACACGCATAACCGCAGCACATTTCTGCATCCCTTCTTCAGGCTCCCATGAGGGCAGCTGGTTAACATAGTGTAGGCTTTCTTAGTATCCTGGTACTTTTAGCTTCTCTTTACACAGCCTCCTCCTCTTTCAGTGTAACATCCTTCAGCATGCTATGAAGTATGTTAACTCTGTGAATCACTTCTAAAAGGCAGACAACAATCTAGAACAGATCTGAATCTGGGACTGTCTCTCGCACTCATTTTGCTGTTTGTATGTCACATTTGGACATTCATGTTGCTTTTCTCTTATCTTCTTTCCAAGGAAAATATGTTAGTGGAAGAAATTAAATTGTGTAAGTAGCAGTGCTAGGTTTGGTGGTTTTGCAAGCTTTAAAGGTCAGAAGATTTTACAAATCAGATGCTTCACAATGCATAATGAGACTCAGATATTCACACTATTATAAAGTTGTTATGTGAGTTAATTTCAGCTAGCCTTATGATATATTGCAAGATATTATGAGATTTCATGCAATGGCCCAAATCCTCTGTCACATTGGTGCAATTCCATGAAAGTCATTAGGGTTTCATTCTATAACTGAGAGTCTAATGAGGAAATCTCATATGATATCTTATTACAGTAGACCCTCAGAGTTATGAACACCAGAGTTACTAACTGACTGGTTAACCACAAACATCATTTGGAACCAGAAGGACACAATCAGGCAGCAGAGACAAAAAAAAAAAGGAAGAAAAAAAAAGAATATCCAATAGAGTAGCGGTTCTCAAACTGGGGTCTGCCGATCCTTGGGGGGTCTGGGAGGTTATTCCAGGGGGTCTGTGAGGAATGTCCAGCTCCAGGGGATCCGTGAGTCATGTCTGGGATCGCCTGCCCCACTGATCAACTCCTCCCCCTCCCTCCCAGTGCCTCCTTAATGCCACAGTACAGCTGTTCAGCGACATGCAAGAAGCACTGGGAGGGAGAGGAAGGTGCAGGGATAGGGCACACTCAGGTGAGGGGGCAGAAAGAGGTGGGGCGGGAGTGGGGCCTTAGGGGAAGGAGTGGAGTGGAGGTAGGGGCTTAGCTTGGGGCTAAGCGGGGATTGAGCAACCCCCGGGGAAAATTAGAAGCCAGCTTCTGGGTCCGGGAAAAATTTTAAGTCAAAATGGGGGAAGGGGCAGCTCCAGGCATCAGCACGCCAAGCGCGTGCCTGGGGTGGCAAGCCATGGGGGGCTCTCTGCTGGTTGCCGCAAGGGCAGCAGGCAGATTGCCTTAGGTGGCATACGTGCCGAGGGTCCGCTGGTCCCGCGGCTTCAGCAGACCTCCTGCAGGCTGCCGCTGAACCCGCGGGACCAGGGACCTGCTGCAGGCAAGCCACCAAAGGCAGCCTACCTGCTGTGCTTGGGGCAGCAAAATACCTAGAGCCACCCCTGAATGGGGGTCCTCAGGTTGCTAAAGTTTGAGAACCGATGCAATATAGTACTGTGAAATGTAAACTACTAAAATTAAAGGGAAAGTTTAAAAAAATTGATAAGGTAAGGAAATTGTTTCTGTGTTTGTTTCATTTAAATTAAGATGGTTAAATGCAGCATTTTTATTCTTCATAGTAAAGTTTCAAAGCTGCATTAAGTCAGTGTTCGGTTGTAAACTTTTGAAAGAGCAACCATAACATTTTGATCAGTTACGAACATTTCAGAGTTCTGAACAACCTCCATTCCTGAGGTGTTCGTAACTTTGAGGTTCTAATGTAAGTATCACATCATCGGAGTAGTAAAATTCCAATCACAGTCTATTAAAAATAGTCCTTACGGACCAAATGATCAGAGATAGCTAAATGCATGTGTTTTCACAAATGCACTCGTACTTACAAAACCTGTATTTGAATACACACATTAGATATTTTTACATGCAAATAGGTATGTGTATTGCAATTGCTTGGTCTGCACACAACTAGGTCATTGTCCATTTGTCCACGAAAAGGCAGAGTTTTGCACACACACCATTTTAATTATTTCAGAAAATGTGCCCCCAGTATGTCAGAGCATGGCAAAGGGGATAAGAAAAAAAACTCATGGAAGGCCCCTTAGAGCCAGGGGCAGCTAGACGTAACATAGAGCATCCCCACAACTACTACTGTGTAATACTGTTGACCAGATCAGCCTTCCATCAGCCACTGGATCTGAGTGGGCATGACATAAAATCCACCTTTCCCCTCCAATGTTCGTATGCTAAGCACAGCTTAGCTGGACCAGAGGATTGAATCTCTTGTGAGACAAATGAATTTTCCAACAAATCTATCATGTTTTATCTCTGTATCACATACTCTATAGATACAGCATCTAACATTAGCTCTACCCCAATGAAAAATTAAAGTAACAAATTGCCTAGGTACACAACCAAAGAATTATTTAATAAACCACCTCTCCCATAAGTTGATTCTTGCATCCTGCACTGAATTTAGCTTAAAAGGATTTCTGGTCACTGTACTGAAAATTAATAGCTATGTACTATTTCACACTCCAAGATTTATTTTCCTAGGGAGCACACAGGTGTCAGAAAGCACCTTGGAAGCAATTCCTAAATGGGCATTCTTGTTATTTGCAGAATGCACGAGCCCAGAAAAGGCTGACATTTGCAAGCTTTTCAGTCCCTTTTACTTAGCTGAGTCACAGGCTGAAACAACTTGTCATGAAAGACTTGTCTGCTGGTGTATGGGCAGTCTGGGTAAATCTATAGTTCAATGGTTACCCATTTTGAGCTGGCAGAACAAGAAATACTTAACTGCTGATGCCAATGGCTTGTTGCCCCTAATTCTGTATCATATCAATTTTGACATTTTTTAAACTATGCACGTGGCTCCCTCTCTAACCTCACATGCTTTTACTCCAGCTCTCTTTCAACCAGCTTCTCTCTTTCCTTCCCCTCCCAACAACTCTTGCCATTAATTTCAGAGTGGTAACCGTGTTAGTCTGTATCAGCAAAAAGAACAAGGAGGACTTGTGGCACCTTAGAGACTAACAAATTTATTTGAGCATAAGCTTTCATGGGCTAAAACCCACTTCATCAGATGCATGCAGTGGAAAATACAGTAGGAAGATATATATACACAGAGAACATGAAAAAATGGGTGTTGCCATGCCAACTATAATGAGACTAATCAATTAAGGTGGGCTATTATCAGCAGGAGAAAAAAAACTTATGTAGTGATAATCAGGATGCCCCATTTCCAGGGCGGGTGCAAGGATGTTTTGTGCCCAAGGTGAAACTTCCAGCTTGCACCCCTCCCTCCGAGCTCTGTGGCAGCCCTCCGCCCTAACTCCCCCCAGCAGCTTCCCACTCCACCTCCACCCTGAGGCACCCCCCCACGGCAGCTCCCCAGCCTCCCCTCTGCCCTGAGGCGCCCCCCCCCCGCGGCAGTTCCCCCCGGCCCGGAGAGCCATGCAGCAACTCCCCGCCCCAGCTCACCTCTGCTCTGCCTCCTCCCCAAGCACGCCTTCACCACTCCACTTCTCCCGCCTCCCAGGCTTGCGGCACCAACCAGCTGTTTAGTGCCACAAACCTGGGAGGGAGAGAAGCAGAGCGGGGCAGCATGCTCAGGGGAGGAAGCAGAGCAGAGGTGAGCTGGGGCTGGGGAGCGGTTCCCCTACATGACGCCCCCCCCTTACTTGCTGCAGGCGACCCTCCCTGCGCCCCCCGACCCAGTTCCCTCCACCTAAATGCCGATGATGACCGGAGTGTCCTCCACCGCGGTCGCCGCCGAAGGACCCAAAATGCCGCCCCCCCAAATGTTAGCCCCCTAGGTGACTGCCTAGGTCACCTAATAGGTTGCTCTGGCCCTGCCCATTTCCAACAGTTGAGAAGAAGGTGTGAGCAACAGTAGGGGAAAAATTAGCATGGGGAAATAGTTTTTACTTTGTGTAATGACCCATCTACTCCCAGTCTTTATTCAAGCCTAATTTAATGGTGTCCAGTTTGCAAATTAATTCCAATTCTGCAGTTTCTCTTTGGAGTCTGTTTTTGAAGTTTTTTTGTTGGAGATCTGTGACTTTTAGGTCTATAACTGAGTGACCAGGGAGGGTGAAGTGTTCTCCTACTGATTTTTGAATGTTATAATTCTTGACGTCTGATTTGTTACCATTTATTCTTTTGTATAGAGACTGTCCGGTTTGGCCAATGTACATGGCAGAGGGGCATTGCTGGCAAATGATGGCATATATCACATTGGTAGATGTGCTGGTGAACGAGCCTCTGATGGTGTGTCTGATGTGATTAGGTCCTATGATGGTGTCCCTTGAATAGATATGTGGACAGAGTTGGCAACGAGCTTTGTTGCAAGGATAGGTGCCTGGGTTAGTGTTTTTGTTGTGTAGTGTGTGGTTGGTGGTGAGTATTTGCTTCAGGTTGGGGGGCTGTCTGTAAGCGAGGGCTGGCCTGTCTCTCAAGATCTGTGAGAGTGAGGGATTGTCCTTCAGGATAGGTTGTAGATCCTTGATGATGCGCTGGAGAGGTTTTAGTTGGGGGCTGAAGGTGACAGCTAGTGGCATTCTGTTACTTTGTTGGGTCTGTCCTGGAGTAGGTGACCCTGGAGTGGGTATTCTTTTGGCTCTGTCAATCTTTTTCTTCACTTCAGCAGGTGGGTGTTGTAGTTTTAAGACCGCTTGATAGAGATCTTGTAGGTGTTTGTCTCTGTCTGAAGGAATGGAGCAAATACGGTTGTATTTAGGACTTGATCTTTCAGTTGTGCTGACCTATATAGCTATAAATCTTTCCTCAATCCCTTTGCATCACACGTGAAAACTTTCCTTTGACTGTCCATGTATTTCATTTTGTATGAATTATCTAGTAATATACAAAGGCTCAATCCTGCCAGGTATTGAGCACTCTTGCCCATCCAGCAAAGAATTTAAGCAAGTGCTTATCTTTAAGCAAGTGAGTAGTCCTAACCAGATTGCCTATGTACTTTAAGTTAAACATGTGCTTAAATTTTTGATGGATTAGGTCATAATCCAGGACAGATTCCCTGGATCATACTGTATCATTGCACATCTTTGTTTCTTTTCTTTATATGGGTAGCTAAATAAGATTAAATTAAAGACAGTAGAAATTCAGATATTATATTTAAAATTAAATACATATAACATCTTAAACTGCTTGTGTAAGATAAAAATGTATTGATGGTTCAGTGCTTTGTACCCAGTAGAACAGGAGCATATTTTTATTTTTAGGAAAATCACCCAGAATAATATATCAGAAATCATACCTGAAACTTGCAAAACTGTAGAATTGTTGTAGGATGTCGGTTTTCAAACTGGGGGGTACCCTTTCTTGGGGGAAGGGGCAGTGGGGCACAAGGAGGTTAATGGGGCACTGAATGACCTGACTAGTTATGGATTTTTTCTTATTTCTTCAAAATATTGTTGATAAAATAAGAATATGTTTCACTAGCTGAGTCTCCAGCTCCTGCCAGACTGGAAAGACGAGGAGGAGGAAGGCTGCAAGGAGTGAGGGGGAGTGGTCTCTTCCTGTGCAGAGAGCGGGGGTGGCTCAATCAAGCTCATTCATCTCTTCAGAAGCTGATGTTCATGGGTCCCTTTGGGAGGTGGTTTCTCCCTGCCAGCACAGGCTCTTGCTCATGCATGCTGGGGATTGTGCCAGGGCCAGAAAAGCCTGCGGCCTGTCAGTGACACAGGGGCGTCCTAGGGGCACAAGGAGGAGGTGAAGCCCAGCTGTCTGTGTCCTGCTGGGATCACCCACCTGGAGCATGTACCTGACAAGGAATGCTTGCGGGCTGGGCTCCCAGACCCCAGGCATCCATGGAAATACTGTTTCTTAGAAAGAGGGGGCCACACATGTGACATAAATCTCCAAAGCACAGGGAGCATTCAGCAAAAAAGGTTTGGGAACCTCTGTTGCAAGAAATTTGGGCATAGACCAAAAATTTCAGACTAAGCTGCCTAAAGAAGGTCACCTAAGTGCCATGTTTGAAATTGAGACCTAAATCCCACCTAAAATGTAACCCATGTTTGAAATATTGGCCTTAGTGCTTTTGTGAACCACTTGTTCTAGTTCTTTCCTCTTGATGAAATGTTGTTTTTGGTCATGAGTAGTGTACAGATAATCAAATAAAACCCATCATTTCAAAACAAGATGAGAAACACTGGCCTCTGTAATCAAAATTGAGCTTATGGGCCAGATCTTCAGGTGGTGTAAATTATTGTGGCTCTGTTGATGTCAAAGAAGCTATGACAATTTACACCAATTGGGGATCTGGCCCTGTGCTTTCATGCAATAAAATATCACATATTTACACTCTTTATCACCTCTCCACCTTGAATATAGAAACACAAGCTAGTGGTTTTACAACTGTCTGTGACTGATTGTTTCAAGCCTATACTCATTTAATTTAGTCTTTTCCTCCCCTTCCCCCTTTTAACTTTTTCCTGTAGCACTCCAAATATCCCTGGATACACTGGCAAGGTTCATTGGACAGCAACCCACCCGGCAAATTCTAATCTTCCATCAACATCCCCATCGATAATTGCACAAATGCATGGGTAAGTAAGTGTAAGGCATATTACTCAATTTGTTCAGATACATTAGAGGAAAAGTCCTAATGATAGTTATTTAATTAAAGAACAATTAAATTTGGAGCATGACATTTCCTTGGTTTAAAGAAAAATATTGTGAGTCAAATCCAATCACGTGGCTGCCAAGATGATCTAAGATCATTCCTGGGTTTCATGATTCCTTTTAAACTTACCACAGAAATTCATTAAAATTAATGTTGAGGTTAACCAGGAGTCCTAAAATATTGATTGTTTCCACATTATGTCATTGGATATGTTGGCTAGATTATGACCCTTGTGATTATGTTTTGATTGAGATCTGTCTGTTCTGGAATTTTTTGTAGTATATTACATTTAATAGTGCCAAATGTGAGATTGTATTTTGCTGAGGGTCTGAAGCCCTCAAGAAATGGATGCTTTCCTCACAGAACATTGTTACAAATTGTCATCACTCTGAATTCCCCTTCTATACCAGGTTCATCACTGCAGTTGCTGAGTGCCTTACCAAACTTTTTCATTGTAAAAACTTTTTCATTGTAAAAGTCCCTCCTGTGATTCTATGTCCTGCTTTCCTCCCCAGAAGCAGCTGCACAATTATTTAATAATTATTTGTTGTCCCCTCCCCTACATGCTTTTGCATTGACCCTTTAGATCATGGACTATTTTCCCCTCCATAGTGAGGTAGGACTTCACTATGACATTGAAGCCTCCACTAATTTCTAAGGCATTCATCTTCTAAACACTCTTTTATTTTGATTAGTTTTAAGACAATATACACTTCTTCACCACCAGTACAAGCTTTGGGGAGTTGACTGGTTATTAAAGAATTCCTCTGTCAAAGCGGTACATGACTGAGTGTGACATAGTGGCACACTCTCCCGATACCTCTGCCTTTTTCTTGTGTGGCTGTACTTGGAAAATAGGCATTCTTCTGTAATAGCAGTTTGCAGGTTACCAAGATTGAAAATAGACAACCAGGTCTTTGAGATTTTATAGGCTAATCGAGCTGAACTCAATCAGCTTGCTGTGAGACCAAGTTACTTTTAAATGTCACACACATGGATGCTGATGTGCCTCTGCAGAGATCACTGGCAGCATTCATACAAATACCAAATTTCGAGAGCAAAGAATCAGGTGCAAATGCGATCTGAGAAAGTAAAATATGTCTGTTATTTCCTTTGACTTTCTGCAGGGAAATGCAGTAAGAAGTGCAACTAAGCATTTCTCTGGTTCTACAATTGTACTTTACTCATTAAAAATAGGGACAAAATTTGTCATGACATTTTGCAAAAATGAATCCATATGGCAGGGCATGGATATTTTTTTCTGTAATGCATGAAAGGATTCTTGTCCTGTGCTAATGGGATATCTCTGGAAACGAGGCAGAGTCACAGGGCTTTTGTAAGGGGAGTGTGTGTGAGAAAGACAGAGAGAGAGGGTATAAACAGGCATTGTGGACTAGATTCTGCCACCATTACTCATACTAAGAAGTACCTTTCCCTTTGAGTGAATAACAGATATATTTTACTTTTAGTGGGACTACTCATGGAGTAAGATACTATTCACTATGAGTTAAGATCGCAAAATATAGCCTTATATTTGAAACTGCTGTGTTAAAAACAAAAATGCAGATCCTACGAATTGGTCAGCACAGTACCAATTGGAGAATAGCATGTACGGTTTCATCCTGCACCTTTTGAAGTTAATGGCAAAAGACCCACTGATTTCAGTGGTGCAGGATGGGGCCATTCATGATCAGTGGTGAAGAGGTGAATTCTGGTATTCCTGGGTCCAATCACTCTAATCATGAAATAGAGTGTATTTTTTAATGGACATGTATTTTCCTTTTGTGGGGAGGTTATCTCATCCTCTTACTGCTTTCATGGATGATGATCCATTTTGTTTCTACATTTTGCTCTTTATGGACTCCCCTTATTGTAACACTATTGATATGTAGGTCTCTCGGTGATGGATATCTTTGTAGCAACCTCATTTGACATGTCAGCACTGTATATTCATTGTTCTGTAACTCCCACTTAGAGACAATTAAGGGCAGCGTAGGAGATTACTGTAGTCTTCATACTTTTTACATGAACGTTCATTGAACTATCAGCTATCGACAGACCAGGCAATATTCTAGACAACTTCTACACTTCATTTAATTTGAATAGAGATACACAATATCTGGGGTGAAATTCTTTAGGCTCCTCATAAATCTGCTGAAATCTATAGGGTCACATGGCTTATACAACAGCACAAAATTGTTCTTTCATCTTTGAACATGAATATCATTCTTTTATAAATAAAGTATTTATTATTATTATCATTATTATTATTTGAGTGGTGCTCAGATACCATGGTGTTGGGTGATAAATAATTTCAATGTCTCTTAGTGCAATTGAAATATGGGAGCTGAATACTGCATTAGAAATATTTTGTTGAGACATGATCTACAAGGGAATGTTACAGAGAATGTAGAATGTTTTTGTTTTGCAATTTTTAACGTTTGAAATATCTGTCCATAGCCATTCATCAAATAAAAATCCACATGGAATACATAGTGTGGTACAAATATAATGATCTTATCATTACAGTAGAACCTCAGAGTTATGAACACCTCGATAATGGATGTTGTTCATAACTCTGAAATGTTTGTAATTCTGAAAAAAAGGTTATGGTTGTTCTTTCAAAAGTTTACATCTGAACATTGACTTAACACAGCTTTGAAACTTTACTATGCAGAGGAAAAATGCTGTTTTTAACCATCTTAATTTAAATGAAACAAGCACAGAAACAGTTTCCTTACCTTGTCAAATCTTTTTTTAAAAATGTTCCCTTTATTTCTTAAGTAGTATACATTTAGTCCTGTTCAGTACCGTATCTGGTTGGTTTTTGATCTCTGCTGGTGCCTGATTGTGTACTTCTAGTTCCAAATGATGTGTGTGTGGTTGACTGGTCAGTTCATAACTCTGGTGTTTATAATGCTGAGGTTCTACTGTATAAGCCTTCTTATCTTTTCAACACAGGGTTGCCATTAATTTTGTTTAAATAAGTAGTAAACTCATAACTGAGTGTGCATAGCATTTGACTGCTTTTGGAGAGAAGGATTGGTTCCTTTCAGCATGCTGTTTGTAAGATTTTGAGCATGTGGGGCTTTGTAAGGGCAGGAAAGAGAGCTTTAAAAAAGAGGAGAATGGGTTTGTTTTGGAAAGTGCACAAGAGGTAAAGTAGGATTTAAAAGACATAGAACCACATTCGGATCTGATTTACACACAGTGCAGTCCACCCATTGAAATCTGTGAGGTTATACAAGTGTAAATAAAGGCAGAATTTGACTCACTCATGTGTATGTGTTGTAGGTATCCCATAGGTATATACCAGGGGTGGCCAACTTGTGGCTCCGGAGCTGTATGCGGCTCTTCAGAGGTTAATATGCGTCTCCTTGCATAGGCACTGACTCCGAGGCTGGAGCTACAGATGCTAACTTCCCAAGGTGCTGTGGGGTGCTCACTGCTCAACCCCCTGCTCTGCCTCAGGTCCTGCCACCACTCCACGCCTTCCCTCAAGGCCCCTGCTCCTTCCCCCAAGCATGCCATGCCCTTGCTCCTCCCCGCTCCCTACCATAGCCTCCTGCACACTGCAAAACAGCTGACTGCAGCTGGTAGGAGGCATGGGGAGGGAGTGGGAGACACTGATTGATGGGGCTGTCGGTGGACAGAAGGCACTGGGGGCTGGAGGAGGGTAGCAGATGGTGGGCAGTTGTCATATTATTCTGGCTCTTTAGCAATGTTCATTGGTAAATTCTGGCTCCGTCTCAGGCTGGCCACCCCTGGTATATACAATGAAACATAAATTAATTCTGCTATGGAAAATATGGGAAAGCAGTAACAAATCTTGGTATTCTCAGTGAAAGCAAATGAGTTGGCACTCATACAATCAGTAAAACCTGAGTCCTCAGCCTTTGCTCCCACCACAAGACAGAATGAGCCAGATTCTGTCCCACAGCCAATCTGGGCTTAGTGCAGGAGAATCAGGAGGAGCCAGGAAGTTACAGCTTCTTGAATCTGAAGTCTTTCTGCACCAACCCAGGCCCTGATGAGAATTACAATAACGGAGAAATTCTTCTAACTTACATCACAGGTGTAGGTCCTTAAATGGCCTGTATGCCAGGGATTGAAGTCATCTGGTGTAGGAACTGCCTATCCCAGCTTTAAGGTAGCTGGGAGTTCTCCTACACCAGGGGGATTCACTGCTAGCTACTTGCTATCAGAATCTGGCTCTGTGTCTTCACCATAACACTTTAGAATACAATGGAACACTGCCTGAGCTGGACGGCGGAAAGTGCCACCAAAGACAACTTTGATGAATTTCCTGCCACCATTATTGAGCCAACTGAATCTAATAATGTGGAACTGTTGTGAATTGTATAAATTTTCTCCAAAGGCAGTGGTCAAAACAGTTAGCAAAGAATGTGTTTCTGAGAAATATGAAAAAATATTATTTTTAAAAGAGATTTTCTTCTGTTTGTAATTGCAGATACATAGCAAAGTGTGGCCACTCGTCTCGATTCAATCACCAGGGCCCTTTGTCTCAAATACTCACTCCAGTTTTTCCTCAAAATTCTTTCAACAAGGTGGAAAGAGAAACTATTAAGGTTTAACAAGAACCAGTCCTGCTACCAGTATGGTGGAAAGGAAGTAAATGTGTGAAGTACGTACACCTTAAAAATGGGACCATAGTAAAATAATACAGAAATGGGTGTCTGTGTGGACGTGCTAGTTTTTATTACATGTTCTTACTATACTCAGTATTTATGACTTGCTATTGTTTATGGTTAAAATCATTTGAGAAGCAGAAGGACTCTTCACAGTTTGAACTATAGTTACTGTATTGAATTGCAGTATTAAGATAGAAAGTGATGTGTAGAAAGACTACCCATAAATACTGTATTCCATATGCAGTATGGTCTGTGTATATAACATTTGTTCAATTTATTAAAAAAATAGTCATTCTTTGTGCGTCTCATCAGTAGCTCTCAAAGTGCTTTACAAAGATGGGTGTCATAGGATGAGATTCTAGGCTATGCCTCTTGGAGATGCAGCACAAAACAGCTTTGGGGGAAGGGAGAAGAAAAGGTGTCTTTATGACATCTTTACACCCTTGGAATTCCAGAATGATCCAGGAGCCAAAATGGCTGCCTTCATAATTCAGGCAGCCTGGGGAGCTGTGCTAGGTTATAACAGCCTATCCTGGACTCCCTGGGGGTGGCAGTATTGCCAAGAATGTACACCGTGCTATGCGATCACTCACTCCAGTCCCTGGTCATCCCCCTGGCACCAGGGCCTGTGATGGGCCTGTGTATTCAGCATATCTCCACTGAAGGAATTCTTGCACAGCCAACTAAGGGGGTTTCTATGGCTCTTATATGCTGTAGAGTGATGTGCACAGTCCAGGCCTGGTCGACGGTCAGAGATAAACCCACCCAGAGAAACTGAAAGATATAGAAGTTAAACCCAACATCACAGAGCAAGGAGGTGTCACACGTAAGAAAAGAACCCAGATCTCCTGACTCCCTTTCCTGCATCTTCACTCCTGGATCATGCTAGCGTCCTTTTTTGGGGGCACAATGGCATGTAGTCTGGTGGGTGTTCTCACCTTCCTCACAGCCTCTCATTAACATAGTTGACTTAGAAACAATAGGATTTGAGATTCATATAATGTTGTTCTGATTACTGACTTGTCACAACTTGCAGCCGGTGTCCAGTGTGGGTAAAGGATAAAAGGGCCAGATCCCAGAGGTAAATGAGACTCAAGATTGTGCAGTTGCATCTTATGCTCATAAAGGAGGAGGAGTTTGAAGTCTTTTCAGACTGAGGTTCCCCCCACCCAGCCTTGTGACCTCCGTCACTCCATCCACCTTAAGCCCAGGGAGGGTATACCCCAAGTTATTGTTTGGTTTGTGGTAAAAGCCCTGTAACCCACAGTGGAACCAATTAAATGCCTGGTATGTGAGAACTGGGGTAGGCAATATAATGCCCTCCCCAAGGTATAATTAATAAAGTTGTGGCCTGCTGTTTAAACCCATCCAACGTGTCTGTCAGTCATTCACCTGTTATTCTGGTCAGTTTACACATGTTTCTGTTTGTATCTACAAAACAGACATTTGAATTTACATGTGAATTTGCACATCCGGGAAGTGGATGCTCAGGTGCACATTTGAATGTACAGGTACTTGGTTTGCTTGTACATGTGGGGTTTGCAAAATTGGATGTGCATATGACTTTTTCCTGCATAATTACAGAGACTCTTTTGCAAATTTCATCCTTTGTGTTCCATTGAATTAATATGTACCATACAAAGGTGCTTGAAAGTTTGTAGTCAGCTCCAAAAACTATCCTTGAGAAGGAGAGGGACTGGTATTTAAATTAAATCTTCTAGGGCCCTGATCAATACCTGTGCCTGTGCAATGCCCCATTGGGTGAAGGGGCATTGCAGGATCAGGGTCCAAGTTTTGAAAAGATTGAGTTCCACTAAAACAAATACTGATCATGTTTTAAACTGGAGATGGGTTAAACCCACAAATTTCACATAGAGATCCAAACTTCTCCAAAGTTTAAGTGGGTTCAGATTAGGTGTTTGGCTCATCTCTGTTGTTTGGATTTTACATGACAGTCAGACACACTGAAAGCACAGGGGTTTAAAGAGATAGTTGTCAAGTTAAAAAATATGGGCCATGTTCTAGATAGTGTAAATTAGTCTAACTCCCTTTGATGTCAATGAACAGAAACAGTGTTCAATTACTGTAATGGAGCTCTGGCAATTTACACCAGCTGAGGATCAGGATCTATATGTTTTTAAAATAACAAAACCAGTGTCCTTACCCCTGTGTTAGAATGATGACCAAAAATAAAAAGACTTCTAACATGCTGATTTACATTTAACTGTTAATTCTGTTTGACCAAACCGAGACAAAAATAAAAAGTAAACAGTGGAAAAAGAGGGACAATTAAATGTTGTTAATATCAGTTTAAAGTCACTTTCACTTTCTGTGAGACATGCCTAACAGGCAGAAACCCTCCAGCTTTTGAGTTGCAAGCACTGCAGAGCACTGTTTACATCCGAATGACTCCCTCCCCCATTCTCATTTCACTGGCAATAAAAGCTATGTACATGCTTAAGCATCTTGCTGAATCAGGGCCTTAATATGTGTCTGCTGCTCATAAACAGTGAAAATTTAAGTTACTAAAAAGTCACTCCCAGACCTGCCCTGTTATGCTATGGCATTGGTACCTAGATGAACAGGAACAGAGTTGGCTTCCGGTGTGCAGTTAAACCACGGCAAAACAATGCTGCTGAGACACAGCCAGTTTCCTGGGTAGAAATCGGTTGTTTTTCTTTTAAAAATAAGAATTTAAAGCTGATCAATTAGGGCACACAAAGAAATACCACTCCACTCATAAATTGTGGTGACATCATTACTATTTAAAATGCAGGCTTTGAAAATTAATTAACCTAAAGTCACTCGTTATAAAATAATTGTCATGACACTGTGAGCATGTTTTTAATATAGCAACCTACATGTATATGGTGAATAAGCATGTCTTTAACTACTCTATTCTATACATCTTAAACATCTTTAAACAAGTCCTTGTGTGTTTTTAAAATGCATGCATATTAATAAAATCTCAAATATATTTGTTCTTATTTTGCGTAGTATGCATCATAATGAAACATTTTGACATGGAAAAAAATGTAGGCTACAGCAGAACAATTATTTTAACTTTAAATAAAGTTTACAATCTTGTCAGAGCAGATTCTTCTCTCTCTTGCTCCTTTCAAGGCCAGAATCAGAAATATGACTTTTAAAATATTGGTTGTCTTTGCTTTGTTTGTTATTTTATTCCTAATGCTTCTCATCTGCCATCTAGTAAAGGTCACAGAAATATTAATGTACTTCCAAAGCAAGAGGACCAAAAAGCTTAGCTTTCAACATAAGTTAGAGTGTGGTGATGCAAATAGCAAAAAATCAGCGGCCTGTGTCTTCTCACAGAATTATTTAGTAATGAATATCCAAGTGAAAGAGAAATGTCTGTTGGGTAAACAATACACATAAACAACTATGGTAGAAAATGATTCGATATCAGAAAATGTGGCATTCCTGATCCTGAAATCCTGAAAATGATTTTGGAGAATATAATATACTTAAAGAGGTGGAAAGGGGGGAGAATAAACTGATCAAAAGCTTCATTTTATTTATTTTTTGACTGAAGCATTTTTATTTATTAAAATGTGATCAAAAATAGAAAAGCATCACAGCTAAAGGGGCAGAAATCTGCACAATCTTGAGAAACAATTTGAAAGTTAAAGTATTTAATTGGAGAAAAACTGGCAGACTAGATGGTAAAACTAACCTAAACCAAAGTGTTGCCTAGCTGGTGGCTAACAGCCTCTGGTTTATGCTGAGTTTCAATCAGCTACTGTTACCCTTTTTTCCCTTCAGGATTACCTAGTGAAAGGCAGCGAGATCCACTCTGGTGGGGCTGGAATTGATGGAGGTCAAAACAGGAAGAAAAATATTTTCTCTATGCACGGAGAAAATCCAATTGGTACAGCGTGTATATGTGTATATGTGTGCTCTTCAAGAGGCACTGACTCTCCCAGTGCTGAGACTGCACAGCTCCTCACCACCTGCTCCACGGGGCTCTCTGCAAAGTATACTGAGATGGGAATAACGTATTAGGAGAGGAAATGGATGAAGCAGAATAATGTATTCAACAAACTGCAGAGTAATTTGAGGTTGGGAAAATATTATTGTCTGTGCTGGAATTAAAGCCAGGGCACCATGGCTAACAAAACCCCCTTCTCTTACACAAATTGTCATATGACATTTAAAGAGGAGTAGAGGTCAAGACCTCAGCTTTATGTCTCATCTGAAAAACAGCACCTTGCTTCAAAAGCAGAATTGGGCATTGGCTCTGTACTGACTTAAAGATCACCACCAACTGAATCATCCCTTCCTGTGTCACCCTGGATTTTTATTGGTGGTCTCCTATCTAAGTAGTGAGTGGGCCTAACTGCTAAGTTTATGAGATCTGACAAGATCACTGCGTGAGGTGGCATGTCCTTTGCTAGTTTTGGTAATGTGCATAAGAAGCATCATTCTGACAAGGTTCGTACACTATAGATTTGTCTACAGTGCAATTGAATATCTACAGCTGGCCCATGTCAGCTGACTTGGGCTCACAGGGCTCAGGCTGTAGCCTAGATTATGGGACCTTCTCCCTTCATGGGGTTCCAGATCTTGGGCTTCAGCCTGAGCTTGAACATGTACACTGAAATTTTATAGCTCTGCAGCCTGAGGCCTGCAGGCCTGAGTTAGCTGACCCAGGCTAGCCAAAGGTATTTAATTGCAGTGTAGACTTACCCATAGCTAACACTGTTTTTGTGCTGTAGAATTTTTTTTTAATGTTGGACAGCTGCTAATTGTTCAATGACCGTGTAGCAGTAAAGAATCCTAAACAGTTCTTCTTTGACAGTGGATTTTATTGCACACCTGCTGTTAATGCCAGATCTCGGCCATCTTTTTTAAAATCAAGTTCCTTTTATCCATTTTGAGCAAGTTCTTTTATGTCTTTCTCTGACTCAGTTTTCCCATCTGTATAATGGGGCTAATGATACCTTCCTTTGCAAACTACTTTGACATGTAGGATAAAAAGAGCTAAATAAAAGCTAAGTGACATTATTTTATTAAAATTAATTTCAGAGCAACATAAAGCTAGTTTCTTGACCTGTATTCTCCACAATGCATTTCCTATTTCTGTGTTCAGTCCTAACTTGCAGTAAAATTCCACTAACAGCTCTTCATTTCCTAGATTCATTGTCATATTTTTTGCTGACAACCTTGCTTGTGGACAATTAAAGAATTTGGGTAAGCAGTCACCCTAATAAAAATGTTTTTCCAGCTGATTAGCAGATCAGATATCAGTGAAAAAGCATATAATTGTATTAGCCACGAACAGTTTGGCACAGTAAATACACTAGTATTTACACAGCCGAAACAATGATACAGCCAGCAGACAGTAAACCTAACTGACTTGTCCTTAAAATGATTTGAGAATAAAAGAGAAATGATTGAAATAACTGTGGGTCACACACATTCAGGAGAAACAGGCAACTTCCACTTGTTTTTAAGTGCTTAATGAAAACATTGATAAAATTGTCTCAGTCAAGTTTTCTGAGCCCTAGACATGATCCAAAGCCAAATTCCAGATAGGAATAACCCTAGTTATAGGGAAAGTTTTATCCAAATTACAGCTGACCACTGAGGGCCTGATCCAAAACTCATAAAAAGTCAGTGAAAAGACATCCACTGATATCAGTGGACTTTGAATCAGGTCTTAACTCTCTAATGGCCAAATCAATATCTTGGATCCAAAAATTGCCCCCAACTCCAACTCTGGTCTAAGGGAATGTTTGAATAAGGGCCAGGTCCAGATTTTATGTCTCAGAACCATTCTTCCTCAAAACTGTAGAATACGTACATGACCCCAATCCTGCAAACATTTACGCATGTGCTTACCTTTACTCATGTGCAATCAAAGTGACTATACGTGAGAAAAGTTGTGCATGTGTTTGTGTTTGCAGAATCAGGGCCTCTGCAGCAATAAGTTACCTGTCCTACTACTTTGCAAACTCCCAAAGCTGGTTTTGTCTCACAGTGTATGTCTACACTGCAATAAACACCCGTGGCTGGCCCATGTCAGTTGAATTGGGCTTGTGGGGCACAGGATGCAGGGCTGTAAAACTGTGGTGTAGACATTCTGGGTGTGGGCTGGGCTGGAGCCTCGTTTCCGGTCCCAGAACCGAGGCTCCAGCCTGAGGCTGAACATCTACACTGTAATTTTAGTTTCCTGCAGACCAAGCCCACTTACATGGGCCAGCCGCAGGTGTTTTATTGCAGTGTAGACATACCCACAGATTCTGATCTGAACTGTTTTCCTAAAGCAGCTTAAAGCACTAGGCACTTTTCAATAGCGATTGACTTGCAACAATTAGCTTGCTTCTATACAGACTCTGCTTGTGGGCGGTGAGCAATGAGTTTCCATTATAGTAGCCATACCTAGTTCTAATTTATCTTTTAACTGGGCTAATGAAATCCAGTGCTACAGCTCAGCCTTATGTGAACCATTTCTAGAGCACTGAATTGCAAAGAAAAAAAAATCAAATGTGACAGAGATGAGCGCCCATCACATTTGAAAAACTTTCCCAGGAAGGAAATCCTGTCAACTTTCAAAAGTTCCTCATCCATCCAGACATTTCAGTTAGAGCTGTGTTTTTTGTGTATAATAAATTGCTTCTAGTTGGCTGAAAATCATTTTTTTGCCCTTATCTCTGTGATTGGTTACCTTGGCCGTACTTTAATGGACTTCACCTCATTATGCAACTAGTCATTAAAAGCTTAGTATCCAGTACAATGATATCTTATGTAAAGTGATCTATGAGAGCTTTATATAGACTTACCAGCCGCAGCCTTAATTTTACTCATTCGTCTTAATTTTTTGTAATCATTTTTTGTAAAGAGGGTATAATGTCAGGCATGCTTCCCTGCTACTGACAGATCCAATCTAGCAGATAATTACCATAAGGAAATTGATGCTTTAGTGTGCAGGGGAGAATTTAATTTACTCAGACATCCTACAGTACAATGCATTCCAAAAGATATGAGGATTTAAGTTTTTAAGAAATTAAATTTCACTATTTAACATGATTACTTATGTTGAACATCATTAACTAGCTTTTTTTTTAACTATTTGATATAATTACAAGCACAGTTATTTGGTCCAAAATCCAAAATTTTCTTTAAATAAGGGTTAAAGATCCATGAAATGTAAAAGAGAAGGCTGTAGTCTCTCCCCCACCCCTGCAACCCTGGCCTTCCAGCAACAGCATTTAAATGCGTATAGACAAACTGAGACCATGGATTCTTTGAACTGTAGAGCTTTTCCCAATGATGTTTTAATAGATCTGTTACTATCAATCTATTCCAGTTCAACTCTGTTGGCCTGGGAAAAACATTCAGAAGCATTTGAAAATACTAACCGCAGAAACATAGCAGAATACCAGGGGCCACAACAGGACACATCTTTGTCAAAGTGGCAATACTAATTTAGGCCCTGATTCAGCAAGGTACTTAAGGATGTGCTTAACTTTAAGCATGTGAATAGTCTCGTGAAATCCATGGAACTTAGATTAAGATTCATGCTTAAGTGCTGTGGTGACTCAGGGTCTTTAAAATGTTTAAAATTTCTGAGGAAGTCTTCTCCTTAATCTATTATAGAATGTGAAAGCAGGAGATGCAAAAAGCTACCAGGAAAGTCCAAAAAGTAGTTAGTCCTAATTTGGTTTATGCAAGCTCTGAGATTTCTGCCTCTGCCCAGTTCCATTGCTTATTTTTGAATTTCCATTATTTCCTGTCTGGAGAATTACCCCAGCTAAACTCTTTTTATTGCCTTTTAAAGCCAAAAGAAAAAGAAAATAGGAAGCTTGATACCATGTCAAGATGGCTGAAATTTTCCAAATTTCAATATTTTGATGGAATAATGAATCAAAATTTTTTAATTTCAATCAAAAAAGGATAATTTTATTGCAAAAAAATAGGAAAAGTTTTTTTCTTTTTCTTTTTCTTTTTAACCAATTCTAAGATCTAAAGTAAAGAAAAACTGGTTTTAATCTGAGTAATACTGTACAGGATAAAAAACAGATATCTGGGAATTACAGGTAACATCAACTATCCAGTTCTGTGAGCTGATGCACACTCAAAGCTCCCATTGGCTTAAACGATGATGGTACATCAGATTTAAGAACATCAGAACAGCTATATTGGGTCAGACCAGTGGTCCACTTAGCCCCGTATCCTGTCTTCTGACAGTGGCCAATGTGCTTCAGGACAAATAAATGGAACAGGTAATCAAGTGATCAGTCCCCTGTTGCCCATTCCCAGCTTCTGGCAATAAGTGACTAAAGAAGTGTCTTTCAGGAGAAGTGGTTTAAGTCCCTATCATTTGGGACATTTAAAACTAGGCTAGACATATTTACTAATATGCTATAGTTCTCTCTCAGTGGGGGCAATCATTTTAAAAAATACTTCCGGCACAGGCCCTGTTTGATAATGCAAAATAGAATTGCAAGGCCCGGATTCCCCACTGCCTTGCAAATTGTGCCATCATTTACACCTGTACAATGTGAATCTTGATTTGGGAGCATTTTCACCCACTTTGCACTTCCCTTTGCCCAGGTGTAAAGGCAAGGGTAAATCAAGCCCAAAGAATTCACTTTCCCTTTAGAAAGCATTGGCTATGGAAATCTTCAAAACTGTTATGAGTACCCAGCATTTGTTAAAAATGTGGGTTAATGTAACAGTTACTTGCTAACTTAAAAGTTAATTTTAAAATGTTCGTTAAAAATCATAAAACTTTTTTTTCAACAACTTTGGAATTTCCCCTCTGAATGGGTTTCCTGAAGCATCTCTGAAACCCATTCAGAGGGGGAATTCCACAGGTCAGAGGGGCTCAGCATAAAATGTGATGCAGTCCCCCTCCCTCAGTTTTGTAAGTAACTTTCTGCAAACTTCCTACTTGTTTTGGATAAATGACAACCTGGGAGGAGGCACTGGAAAAGGAAACATGGGCAAAGATTTCCTCCACTGAGTAGTAATGGAAGGAGAGCTTGGAGCGGCACAAGGGTCAGAGAAGGATATCGCGAAAGGGAGAGAAGAGAGATGAGGAAGATTCGCCAGAAATGAAAGTTACGAGGGGAGATTATGAGGCTGAAACTGGCATAAGGGAGAATGGAGAAGGATATTGAACCAGATTCATTAAACTGCCAAAGGAATAAGGAATGTCTGGTCCTGGGAAAAGGTTTAAATTCATGGACGCTTGCACACATAGAGCTAAGGGGGCCTTGATTTATATGGTCTCATCCTAAAGATCATCACACTCTAAACTACACAATAATCAATTGATCCATGTTAGCAACAACAACTGAGCCAATTGGACTGGGAGTTGACCTTGTGGTTCAGTGAGTGAAGAAATTACACACCTGATGCTTAGATCCTTGAGCTATCTCTTTCAGGTAAGTCAGATGCAGAACATTCAGTTTGTCACACAAATTCAGTTGCAATAAACACAAATGACCACAAGAAAAGTTTTCAGTCCCATATATGTTTGTTCATCAGCTCACATATGCTCAATGGCCTGCAATCATATGCTCAATGGCCTGCAAAATACTTCTAGTCCAACCTTGCAAAATTCCATTCACCCAGACTCTCTTTTCTGATGGGTGAGTAAAATATCTTTATATTTTCATTATAAAAGTAGATATTGGGAACAATTTTCAAATGAACCTAAGTGATTTAGGAGTCTAGGTCCTGTTTTCAAATGTCACTTAGGAGTCTAAGCTTCATTGAAAGTCAAGGGAATTTAGCTTCTAAATCCTTAAGTTGTGTTTGAAATGAGGGAATGCTTTTGAATATTTTACCCATCTTGTCTGGGTTGGTAAAATTTTCAGGCCAATTTCAGCAGTGTACTTTTGTCAACATACATTTTAAATCAAAGAAATAGTTTAATATACTAGGCTAAAATAATGCCAAAAAGAGAATTAAATAAACTAGATATGGTTTCATGCACACAGGGCCTTCTGCATGATCAGCAAAGGACTGAGACCTAACAATTTGCTGTTATGCAGCATCTAGTTAGATACTGAAGACAGAATATGAATGGTAGATTGAGAGTAAGAATTCAAGTAGATTGTGTTCAAACCTTGGAGAAATGGTCCGGAGGGGGAAGGGGCCTTGAAGGGTTGCAATTTGGCAAGGCACAGCCTAAATTGACAGTTGTGTCAAGCTTGATTAGGTGCCTGATGATATTCCTATTAGTGTATTCTAGCCTTTTGTGGTTTATGTTTCCTAAGTGCAGCTTCCATCATAAACCACATTTCAGACAAAAGCAGATCACTGCAGCTAAGCTGTATCTCACGGCATGTATGATACTGATTTGGACTGTATCTGGTCAGTAAGGGCTTGGGTCTAAGACACCAGTTGAAATAGAGGAAGCCAAAGTAAGACACACATACACATCCTTTAAATTCTGATCCCTGCTATAGGTTCTCAGCCAGGATATTGTGACAAAATTCCTCCTCTACCTTGGTGAGTCCTGAGCTTATTGGCGGATTTTGCTAGCCTCAGAGATCTTCCTGTATTGGATCAGGAGCTGAGAGCTTTTGGGGGGAACCCGGGCCCACCCTCTACTCCAGCCCAGGACCCTGTGGATTGCAGCTGTCTATAGTGCCTCCTGTAACAGCTGCATGACAGCTACAACTCCCTGGGCTACTTCCCCATGGCCTCCTCCAAACCACAGGACCTTCCTCCTGGTGTCTGATAACACTTGTACTCCTCAGTCCTCCAGCAGCACAGCACAGCACAGCACAGCACAGCTCTTGCTCTTGCTCTTGCTCTTGCTCTTGCTCTTGCTCTCCCCTCTCCCCTCTCCCCTCTCAGCTCCTTGCACCTCTTGCTCCCAACTCCTCACATGCACACCACAAACGGAAGTGAGCTCCCTTTTAAACCCAGGTGCCCTGATTAGCCTGCCTTAATTGATTCTAGCAGCTTCTTGATTGGCCGCAGGTGTTCCAATCAGCCTGTCTGCCTTAACTGTTTCCAGAAAGTTCCTGATTGTTCTGGAACCTTCCCTGTTACCATACCCAGGGAAAGGGGACCTACTTTACCTGGGGCTAATATATCTGCCTTCTATCACTCTCCTGTAGCCATCTGGCCTGACCCTGTCACAATATACATTTTCTGCAGTTTGCATTACCACTTATATGTTATGACATGCAATTTATTGTAGCCCACCACTTTGGGTGCTGTCCTCTTAATTCTCATAGGAATTTCAAAAATAAATTACAGAGGTACAGTATTGCATTTGGAAAACTATTTGGTTCCTCTGATGCTAGAAGCAATTTCACAGTTGCTGCTGTAGTAATTTGGCCAAAGTTTTTATGTTGTGTCCCCAAACCTCCTAAATAGGGTTGCCAACCTCCTGGTTTGGCTGGGAGTCTCCTGGAATTGGGCTTCATCTCCCAGAGGCTAGTGAAGCCAATCCAGGAGATTTTAGGCTACTAAAAGTCCAGCGGTGCAACAGGGCTAAGGCAGGCTTACTGTCTGCCCTGGCTCTGTGCCTCTCCTGGAAGCGGCCAGCATGTCCCTGTGGCCCCTAGGAGAAGGGGGAGCCAAGGGGTGTCTGTGCGCTGCCCCTGCCCTGAGTGCTGACTCCATAGCTCCCATTGGTTGGGAATGGAACAACAGCCAATGGGAACTGTGGGATAGGTGCCTGTGGGCAGGGGCAGTGCCTAGAGCTGCCTGGTCACCTCTGAACCTAGAAGCCACTGCTGGACATGCAGCTGCTTCCAGGAGCCACTTGAGGTAAGTGCTGCCCAGCCACAGCCTATACCCCAAACCTCCTCCTGCCCACTCTGCCCCAGCCCTGAGCTCCCTCTCACACCCAAACTCCTCCCAGAGCTTGTACCCCAAATCCCCTCCTGCACCCCAACCCCCTGCCCTAGCCCACTCCTACAGCCAAACTCCATCCCAGAGCCTGCACCCAGAACCTCCTGCCCCAGCCCTGAGCCCCCTCCCACACTCCAACCCCTTGCCTCAGGCTCAGCCAGGAGCCTTCTCTCACACTCTGAACCCCACAGCCCCACCCCCCAGCACAGAGACTGCACCCCAACTCCTGCCCAGTGAACGTGAGTGAGGGTCAGGGGAGAACGAGCACGCAAGGGTGGGAGGGCTACAGTGATTGGGGGCTGGACCTCAGAGAAGGGACTGGACAGGGGCTTGGCCTTGGGTAATGGGTGGGGTAGGGGTGGGGCAAGGGTGTTTGGGTTTGTGCGATTAAACAGTTGGCAACCTTAATGAGACTGTCAGTTCATCAAGTTTGCTAAAAGAAGAGCAGTTCCATTATTAGTTCTTTTCTACTGAAAGCATTTCTGAGGCTCCTATCACTACTCCTTAGTGTTGAAAATGTGTTGGGCGTGAGATTTGCAAAGGGCTCAGTATTACAGCCTAACTGTGCTCCTACTGAAGGCAGTTTGTCATTAATGCCAAAAAGTGTAGAGTTAGGCCAGCATGGAGCCCTTTTTGAAAATCCCGCCCTGAGTGTCTAGGAATTTTCCATCCAACAATGTTAAATCACTTTCGAAACATTAATGAATCAAGCCTTTCAGCACCTTTTCTAGGAGGGTGGTATTATCCTCATTTTTTAACTTGCACCAGCAGGGGTTAAATTACTTGCCCAAGATTCCACAGAAACAGGACTAGAAAGGAAGTCTCCGGACTTCTCAACCCTGAGCCTAAACCACAAAAGCATCCTTCATCCTAGAAGTGCTGGAGGAAAGGCATATCACAGTCAGATTTGTAGACACAAGAGTAAGTGTTGGGAGAGTTATGCTTCTCTCCCACTAACTCAGCATGGTTACTACATATATGCATCTACGGTTTTGTAAATCATGTGCTTGGAAATCCAAACTCCCCCAGCCCATGTAGCAGTGGGTTACTTGACTCCCCTGTGTGTTATTTTCAGTACTTTTTTTCCTGTGAATCAAAGCAAGGGCTATTTGTCACTTGTAGGCACACACTACTAAAGGTAGGAGTTGGAAAACGGGTTGCTCAGAATGAACGGTATGACTAATGCTATGTTGTTTAATGCAGTCTGCGCTATTCTTCTCATCCTTCCTTCCAGAGGCATGAGACACTTTTTTAAAGAAACTATGATGCAGTGATGTCCAATTCTAGTTTAATGGGGCAAGGGATAGCTCAGTGGTTTAAGCATTGGCCTGCTAAACCCAGCATTGTGAGTTTAGTCCTTGAGGGGGCCATTTAGGGATCTGGGGTAAAATCAGTACTTGGTCCTGCTAGTGAAGGCAGGGGGCTGAACTCAATGACCTTTCAGGGTCCCTTCTAGTTCTACAAGATAAGTATATCTCCATATATTATTTGTTTAAAATTCCTATTTCTGGTTTCATGTAGTTCTACTGTGGGGCATAGTTTTCAAATTGCCTATGCAAAAAAATCTTCATGTAATTGAGGACCTAATTAGCATATACCAGTTTTTGTTAAGTGCAAACAACCAGTTATGCATTTTGAATGCACAGTCAAGATAACTGATCATGGGCTAGGCAAATAGTGACAAAATATGTTCACTAAATCTGCCTTGCAGTTTGATCAAACTTTGTTTATAACCTTCTTTATTCACTTTCTGCCAACATTTAGACAACTGTTTTTTTGTTTGAATGATTGTTTGGGGAACAGTGTTTATTTCTTTAAAAAAAGGGTATTTGTGTGTAAATGAGCAGATTCCTGCTTGAAATGCTGGCATATCCACCTCTGAAGATACCAGAGTGTGAGTTTGGTAGAACAGACATAAGGAGGGAGGAAGAGACAGGTTTAAAAAAGAAATCACTGGCACTTCCAAATAACTTCACATAACATCAGCAGGAGCAGCAGTGAGGAGGAAAGGTGACAGATGTGGGTAAAGTAGAAGGGAATCTCTAGCAGGAAGATCAGCACCATATCTACATTCAGACCAGGGCTGTGTATGTAGTTTTGTAGTCTAATGTATATGGGGACAGAGGAATACACAGCAGCTCCATGAAACTGCCTGGCCAGAGTCCTGAAACTCAGGCAATGAAATGATCCACACAGGGATCTTGCCACAACCTTCATTAATAGGACCCTGTATGTACATGCATATGCATTTACGTGGTGTCAGAGTGGCAAGAAATAAGTAAAAGTAAAGTGTGGTAGATAGCTGTGGTCTTTCTCTCTATCTCACTGATGAAGGATCCCAGCTACTGAGATCCACTTCTGTAACTTAATATAATCAAAAAGAGGATAGGAAAAGATATAAAATGTCCTATAGTTCTCCACACCTGCTATTTCTTCCTACCCCTACAAAGTGCTCCCTTCTTTTCTGCTCTGTGAAAGAATTAAAGCCCCAGTGACCTGCTCAGACATGCCTCTTGTTTATAGAGCTTAGGTCCTCCAATGAAGGAACAGAAACAATCACACCATTAAATTTACAGATAATCCAAAAGCAGAAGCCAGATTGCCCAGTAGTTAGAAAACCAGTACAGGACTTGGGTTCAGTTCTCTGCTCTGCCACAGACTTCATGTGTGACTTGGGCAAGTCACTTAACCTCTCTGTGCCTCAATTTCCTATCTGTAAAAGGAAGATAATAGGACTTCCCTACCTAGCAAAGGTGTTGTGCAGATAAATATGTTAGAGATTGTGAGGTGCTCGGATGCAATGGTAATAGGTGCCATATAAATATTGTAGAGAGGTTAAAACAATGAGGAGTATCTGTGGCACCTTAGAGACTAACAAATGTATTGGGCATAAGCTTTTGTGGGCTAAACCCCACTTCATTAGATGCATGGAGTGAAAAATACAGTAAGCAGAATACATATTATAGCACATGACAAGATGGGAGTTGCCTTACCCAGTGAGGAGTCAGTACTAACGAGCCAATTCAATTAAGATGGAAGTGGCCTATTCTGAACAGTTGACAAGAAGGGGTGAATACCAAGGGAGGGAAAATTACTTTTGTAGTGCTAACGAGGCCAATACAATCAAGATGGCCCATTTCAAACAGTTGACAAGAAGGTGTGAGTATCAGCAGAGAAAAAATTACTTTTTGTAGTGACCCATCCACTCCCAGTCTTTATTCAGGCCTAATTTGATGGTGTTCAGTTTGCAAATTAATTCCAGTTTTGCAGTTTCTCGTTGAAGTCTGTTACTGAAGTTTTTTGTTGAAGAATTGCCACTTTTAAATCTGTTATTGAGTGTCCAGGGAGTTTGAAGTGTTCTCCTACTGGTTTTTGAATGTTACAATTCTTGATGTTTGATTTGTGTCCATTTATTCTTTTGCGAAGAGACTGTCCGGTTTGGCCAATGTGCATGGCAGAGGGGCATTGCTGGAACATATCACGTTGGTAGACGTGCAGGTGAATGAGCCCCTGATAGTGTGGCTGTTGTGGTTAGATCCTATGATGGTTTCCCTTGAATAGGTATGCGGACAGAGTTGGCAACAGGGTTTGTTGCAGGGATTGGTTCCTGGATAAGTGTTTTTGTTGTGTAGTGTATAGTTGCTGGTGAGTGTTTGCTTCAGGTTGGAAGCTATAATATATATTCTGCTTACTGTATTTTTTATTCCATGCATCTGATGAAGTGGGTTTTAGCCCACGAAAGCTTATGCCCATATAAATATGTTAGTCTCTAAGATGCCACAAGGACCCGATGTTGTTTTTGCTGATACAGACTAACATGACTACCCCTCTGACACCTGTGGGGAGGTTGTAATTTGTCCACACAAATGACTTCATTATGAATATTGAGCAAATCTGGGGAAGACTGTGATCCACTCATGAACAATTCACAAACAAAAAGCAGTTACAGGAACTGGATAAATGATAAGTTATGAATAACTCAGCCAGCTCTCTTGATCCTTCCCATTAGGTGCAGAGTGATGCATACCCAATTGCAAAGAACAGACCATTCATATCTAGCTCTGGTGCTAGTATAATAATGCCTAGTTCTAGTTTCCAAATTACAAATACAAGAAAGCCCACATGGTAAAACCACATATGAATCATAGGATAAAAAGAAGAAAATGTAGTTAGAGACACCCCCCAATATATTACACATTTATGCCAGGCGCATGCTCAGGACAAACCAGCCTCTCAGATGGTGTAAATTGATGGAGCTTCATTAAAGCTCTCCTGATTAGCACCAGCTGAGGACCTGGCCATCAGTTCTTAATTATCCCCTACCAACCAGCAGATGGATTTCACTCCACTGCTGCAAAGCAGCCAGAAAACAATCTTACCTGTTATCTGGAGATTTCTCTTACATAAGAGGAAGCCATTGATGGAATAGAACTAGCATAGCAGCTCTATGGGTATGTCTACACTATAGGATTATTCCGATTTTACATAAACCGGTTTTGTAAAACAGATTGTATAAAGTCGAGTGCACACGGCCACGCTAAGCACAATAATTCACCGGTGTGCATCCATGTACCGAGGCTAGCGTCGATTTTTGAAGCATTGCACTGTGGGTCGCTATCCCATAGCTATCCCATAGTTCCCGCAGTCTCCTCGCCCATTGGAATTCTGGGTTGAGATCCCCATGCATAATGATGCAAAAACAATGTCCGGGTGATTCTGGGTAAATATCGTCACTCATTCCTTCCTCATTCCTTCCTCCAACGGCACACAATCATTTCATGCCCTTTATCCCTGTATTGCCCTTGCAGACGCCATAGCATGGCAACCATGGAGCCTGTTTTGCCTTTTGTCACTGTCACCGTATGTGTACTGGATGCCGCTGATAGAGGTGGTGTTGCAGTGCTACACAGCAGCATTCATTTGCCTTTGCAAGGTAGCAGAGACAGTTACCAGTTGTTCTGTACCATCTGCTGTGTCATTGTAAATTGATGATGAGATGATGGTTATCAGTCGTTCTGTACTGTCTGCTGCTGTCATGGGTGCTCCTAGCTGGCCTCGCTGAGGTCGGCCAGGGGCGCAAAGACAAAAATGGGAATGACTCCCCGGGTCATTCCCTCCTTTATGTTTTATCTAACAATAGAGTCAGTCCTGCCTAGAATATGGGGCAAGTGTACTAGAGAGCCAGTGCATCAGAGAACCAGAGAGCACAGCTGCTCCATGTCAGATCCCACAGAAATGATGAGCTGCATGCCATTCTAGGGGGTCCCCTCAACAACCCCACCATCCTATCCCTTCTCTTCCCAAACCCTCCTGGGCACTGGGCAGTGTCTCCTCATTTATGTGATGAAGTATAAAGATGCAGATAGAACACGGATTTTTAGTATCACGAGGTACCGTGTTATCTGTATCTGTAAAAGAGCAAGAATTCTGTTGTCACTTTATAGACTAACAGACGTTTTGGGCATGCAGCTTCGTGGGAATAACCATTCGCAGGCATGTAGTGAAAGTTCCAGGCAGGCATAATAATGCAGCAAGCTAGAAACAAGTTAGTCAATCAGGAGATGCAGCCCTTTTTCAGCGTTGAGTGTGAAAACCAAGAGGAGAACGTTAGGAGAAACTTAACCTCCCTGCCACACTATAGCAGACCTTAAGTGGCCATCCTGCAGCAAAAAACTCAGGACCGACTTCAAAGAGAAAACTTGCTAGCTTCAGTTCATCTCAAATGGACACCATCAGCTCCGGATTAACGAAAGCTGGAATGGCTTGGCAACTACAAAACCAGTTTCTCTCCTTGCGTTTTCACACCTCAACTCTAGAACAGAGCCTCACCTTCCTGATTAACTAAACCTCGTATCTCTAGCGTAGTGGGTTATATAGATACCTGCCCCTGGAAATTCTCCACTACATGCATCCGACAACAGTGGGTATTCACCCATGAAAGCTCATGCTCCTCAAAACATCTGTTCGTCTATAAAAGTGCCACAGATTCTTTGGCTGCTTTTAACTGTTGTTTAGTGAGATAAAATGAGGGAGGCGCCTCCAGCTTGCTATATAGTCAGCGCAGGCCAGTTAAACGGTGAGGGAGAGGAGCCAAGCACCCTGCTGTTGATAGCCCAGCAGTACAGAGTCTTTTCTTTACACATGAGGTGGGGCTGATAGCCCCAAGTTGCTATGAAGAGGAGGTCCAGCCGTATTCTTACCATCTGCCGTGGAATAACCAGGAGCATTCCTATATTTTACCCAGTGCCCTCCGCCGACTCACCTGAGGCCCAGCCGGCAGCTCACGGATGAATGACGAGAACGCGCTATCAGTCCATTTTGTACTTAACGTTCTGCCACGGGAGAGGGAGGGAGAAAAGATGCTGGCTGTTCAGTGCTCAGCATACCCATCTACCGCAGCATGCAGTAGACATAGGTGACACTGGAAAAAGGCAAGAAACGATTTTTTTCTTACTTCTTTCATTGGGGGGAGGGGTAATGACAAGATATACCCGTTAACCACCTCGGCATGTGTTTACCTACAGGGCATTGGAGCGTCTAGCCAAGAGTGCAAATGCTTTCAGAGACTGCAGGGACTGTGGATAGCTGAAGTTCTCAGTACCTCCTCCCACCTCCATGAGCATCGATTTGATTCTTCCTGTCTTCCATTATGTGTCACCAGCACTGTCTGTGGACTCCATGTACATAGCCTGGATGCTTTTTTTCAAAGCTGTTGCATTTGTCTTCGTAACGCGAGCTCAGATAGAACAGATTTGTCTCCCAGGCGAGCGATCAGATCCAGTATTCCATACGGCTCCATTGCTGAAGCTCTTTTGGATTTGAGACTGCATCGCCACCTGTGTAGTATTTCAAGCTCAATGCTGGGCAAACAGGAACATGCAACAAAGTTCACAGGTTTTTCGATCTGCGCTGCAGTGCATCGAGGCCAGATTGCTTTCCAAACGCTCACCAATAATACGACTGCTGGATACTGCCGGGAGCCATGATGTCGATTTGCGGCCACACTAACCCTAATCTGACATGGCAATACCAATTTCAGCGCTACTCCTCTCGTCGAGGAAGAGTACAGAAACCAGTTTAAAGAGCCCTTTATATCGCTATAAAGGGCCTCGTTGTGTGGACGGGTGCAGGGTTAAATCAGTTTAATGCTGCTAAATTCGGTTTAAACGCGTAGTGTAGACCAGGCCTTAGTCACCCCCTCTCCTGGCTGGTAGGGAGCACTTCTTGGAGGAAGGTGCATGGCCAGACTGGCTCCTCATTCAGGTGTTCTCTGACTGCTGGAACAGGCTGTTGGGGCTATAGGGAGCCAAGTCTAGATCAGATCCACCTTGATGCTGCTCTAAGTGTCTCGAGGCACCATATTGGCTCCCAGATGCTGCCAGGTTTGGAGTGCTGCAAATGTGCCCTTTCTCCTCACCTGCTCAGTCCTGTACTCCACACAGCCAGACAAGAGAATCTAGGCCTTCCTTCCAAATTCTTCTCTCAGTTGCACCGCATTTACTGTGGTGTAAGTGACAATAAAAGGTGGCCCTTATCCTTTTTTAATATCTTTCATTGAATACTGCAATGGTTTTAAAATTGTATTTAATCTCAGAGAGCTGGTTTTGTTCTTTTTGTTGGGATGTTAGTTCTAGGGTAGATGAGATGACCAGAAACACTTGATACTGAACTTTTTCCTTGCTCTAAGTGCTGGCATCTACAGGGAAGCCCCTCAAACCATCTCCCTTTTAAGTTCCCGATGATAAGCAGTCAGATTTCACAATGATAGGTGTAGTATAAGCATATGACTAGAACAGAATATTAGTGAGAGGCAAAGGTTTGGTTTGGCTAAACTGCCCATTGGAATGTTTATCTGACTCTTATCTAAACACCTTTCATCTGGAAATATCTCAAGATGATGCCTAGGGAAATTTCCATTACTTCCTTTTTTGCAGCCACCCCTGAACTACTGCTAGAAAAATCTTTCGTACCATATTTAAACTACTTCCCATCCTAGCCAGAAGGAGGGGCAGATTACCTCTAAATGGGACTCAAAGCCACTGAAACATTGGGATGCATGTGGGAAGAACAATCATTTGGTCTTTTTGATGTGTGTATGTGGGGCAGGGGGAAAATGCTGATATGTAAACTTTGTAAAGAAGAATCTTAGCTTTCATTTAAAAATAAATATAGGTCTTTCTCTACCCCTGTTCCTTATGCAGGTTGCTTTGAAAATGTGCTGAAATCCTGATGCATTCATGCCAGGATAGAAGGCAAAGGTGCATGAAAAATATTTGTAAATAAGTAACAGCAATTTTCAAAAAAATTGCAGTTCAATCAGTTAAAAGTTTGTAGTTAAAAGTTTGGGTCTCTTCTGATTTCATCTGAACTGGTCCACTTTCTGATTTCAATTACGTTGGCATATATCCAGAGATGTGAGTCACTTTGATTATATTCCAGATGAGATTAGAATTAGTAACTGAGATTAGAATCTAGCTCTGTGATCCAGGCCTGTCTATAAATTGGCTGACTTGGAATATTATTCTAACCCCACTATACTCTGTGTAAACACTGAATCAGGCCTTTGTATTTTAAGAATTGGATGTGATCTATGAAAGAATGTTGGGGGGGAGGGGGAAGATTGGTATTAAGTAGCCAAAAATGTTTTAAATAACTAACTTCAGTTTTACAGAGCCACAATTCATTTACTTCAAAAGACATTTTTGCTTATGGGCTGGAGAATCAGAATTCCATCCAACACTGCTCTTTTTACCTCTAGTATTTGCAGCATAAAGATTTTGTTTAATAAAATGATTTCTCCTGTGCTACCCCCTACACAAACAAAGCTGTTACATGTTAGAATGTTTACCATAAAATATAGACGTTTCTCTGCTGAGAAGCATCATTCTGGAGAATTGAGCTGACACTGGATCAGCTTTTAGTGGTTTGATGGGCGTTGCATTGTTGCAGTGGAGGAAATTACTGTATTCCTTAGTCAAAACATTCCTAATAAATCATGTGTAAATATCGACCATACTTAATCAAACAAAAGGAGCCTGCAGAAATGTAGGTGTTCCCCTTACATCAACCTATATCCTGTTGACAACTTAAATGGCACCAGGACATTTATTGGTTTCTAGTGGTTTAACTGCCAATGTCTTGGTCACATAAAATGTACTATAAATACCATACTTTGTGCTGCTTTGCTGTTCAGTGGTACACCGAGCTTTCAGATGGCTGAAAATGTTGTTTCCCAATGGGAAATGTGGCATTTGGCAATCAGTTGCTCCTGTTTCCTTAGAGGGTGTTAAGGGAAGGTTTACAAAAGAAATCCCTGAACAAAAAGGAGCCGTACGAGACCAAAAAACAGTATGCACATGCTCTGGGATGAGATAGTGACTGCATGTTTTTACTTCTAAAGGGAAGCTCATGCTTGTTCTTTTCACCCATAAAGTTGGTGGAAAAACTCTTTAAAATTGATTTCAGTAATTTGGGAATGAACTCCATTCTTGAGACTGATTTTGTAGCCAGAAAGCTGAACCCATCTGGCACTGTAATTTCAAGAGTCACTAAGGAACCAGCTCTACACCCTTTGCAGTCAATGGGCAATTTGCCAATGATTTCAACATGAAGAGGACTAGGCCCTGAATAGACAAACTGTGTCATCCTGGAATCCCAGAGCAGGGTGAAAAACACCAAACTCTTCTTCATCTGAAACAGGGATGTCTGTAGAGGGAGGAGAAAGAAACAGCAACACTCACCCTTTCCTCTGGGGAACTATGTAGTGCCATTGTGCCACTATTGTGTCCAAGAAAACCACAGGAATGAAGAGCTTACAATAAGATCTAGGAAAACCTGAGGGTTAAACACCATATACAATTAACACATCTGCTGCTCTTTGGCCCTACTTTATTTTTTCCATATATAATATATTTGCCACCCCGGATTTTTCTCTCCATCGTCATGGGACTTTTATTCTTGGCCTTTTGCTCTGTATTAATTTTAAGAAAAACTTTCTGTCACTCCTCCATCCCACCATTGTTTCATTTTTCATGACTCTCCTCGCCACCACTCCTACCACATCATTCACCGAGGCTTTTAGTCTATGGAATTAGCAGTTGTGGTGGGTGATATTAGGGGAGAAGGGCATGGGGATTAATGTTTTCTAGCTTCATCAGGATGAATTTTAGTCACCATGTAAGAGCATGAATTACAACTCCCAGCTGAAGGTGCAGGTGTAATGAAATGAAACAGTTAAATGCTGATCTGAGAAAAGACATGAGACCACAAACCATTTTTAAAGCCTCCGAGAAATAGTCTCACTGCTAAAGCAAACAGAAAATGTGTTGTCCGTGCAGATAAGGGAGAGCCTTAGTGTACATTCAAAACTGTGACTCAGCACTCTTGCGCTACTACTGTTTTACAAGAAAGCGCTGACTCATTTGCTACTTGGACATTGATGGCGAAATTTACTGGAGCATTGTCTTTCCCCCCTCAAAAAACATCAGACGCTACAGCACTGCTTCAGATCCACAAACACAGATTGACTGGAAAGTGATCAGAGGTTCTCCAAAGTTAGCAGGCCAAGTTTGGAAACTAGAATTGACCTTCGGAAATCCAATAGTGGGGGGAAACATTTTTGATGGGTCTGGTTGCTGGGCCTTGTGGGATACAGATTTTCATTTGAAAGGGACAACCGAAAGGTTTGAATGCTGCCATGGGGAGTGCACATGGCAAAAGTAAAAGTAACAGAAAAGACAGATTCAGAGCTACTGTTTCTGCTGCTGGTCATGCCTTCCCAGGCAATCTGATTGGCAGGTTCTCAGAGACCTCCTTTTCACAACTTAAAGAAGGAGGGAACCAAACCCTGAGCTGCTGTATAATTGCATAACTTCAGTGACGATCTAATGAAGATTTGTACTAGCAATTCTATTTTTCTTTTACGTTTTCCATATGAATTATGGAAATAGTTGGCCTCCAAACAAAACATTTTGCTATCCTGTAGTTAAGGTTGTTCAAACAAACCTCCTGTCAATGCAGTCACTAAAAACTAACAAAATTACAGCTGAGTTGCCATTAATATCCAGATCAGTCGCAACTGACATACTAATGTGGGGCCTTCCTGTACGGGGACTTATCCCCTCCAGGACAAGCTGTGTTTCAGTCCTAGTGTATGACCACCCACACTGCACATATCCGTTTCCTTAGGCTCACTTTCAAATGTGCAAACCTTAACTCCAGCCTGTGTATTACTGTATTGACATGTCCCCCTGAACCACAGAATTTCACTATAAAACTATGTAGTGTGCTATTACTGCCTAAAACTTCTGAGGTCAGAAATTGTTTGACTGTAGCTTCATCTTGAGTAAAAAGAACAGGAGTACTTGTGGCACCTTAGAGACTAACACATTTATTTGAGCATAAGCTTTCGTGGGCTACAGCCCACTTCATCAGATGCATAGATTCATCTTGAGTGGGACTCAGGAGGAGCCAAATTTGCTGTATGTCAATGTCTTGTGTGCTGAGATAGCAGCACAATGGAGTCCTTCAGTTGCCAGTGCCTTGTTCCCCCAATCACATGTCTCCCTGTGATGTATAGGGATGGGGGTAGTATCCCTTTAAATAGTTTGGGAGAGATCTAGTAGTCCTCCCTGTCTTCTATTGCAGAAACCACCAGAACCCTGCCAGAGAAACAGTGTACATAAATATACAGGCCTAGCTACATATACACACCTCTACCCCGATATAATGCGACTCGATATAACACAAATTCAGATATAACGCGGTAAAGCAGCGCTCCAGGGGGGCGGGGCTGTGCGCTCTGGTGGATCATAATGTGGTTCCACCTACAAAGCGGTAATATTTTTTGGCTCCCGAGGACAGCGTTATATCGAGGTAGAGGTGTACTTATAGTTGGCACACAGTCATTTGGAACCCAGTTGTGTCCCTATGATTTCCTCACATTCTTAACGTTATGCAGAGAGCAAAGATACAACTCCCCTTCCCGTCTTGGCCCAGTCCCCTTCCCACCACACTTTCTACCTACCCTATCAGCTGCCAGGCATGCTGTGAGGAGATATGGGGGAGAGACCAGCACCATGGGAGGGCATAGGGATCTGACTACCGCTTCTGATGCAACTTCACTTGCAAGCTTCCCTGTCTTCCTGCCCCTGATTTGGGGAGAGTAACGGCTGCTCTGAGTTACTTCCAGCTACAACAGCTGTCAATGGATTACTTCAGCAGCTGAGTCTCAGGAACAAGGGCCTGCAACTGAGCCTGGGACTAATTAGCTTGGTCTGCAGGCAGAATAATGAAAACAGATGAGCTACAGTGGAGCCATCTGCTTGGCCAACCTGCCTGATTGGCATGCTTTAGAGCTTAGAAGGAGCAGGGGACTGTTGGTTACTCAGTGCTTCTGATGCAGCTGTGATTGTCCTATCCCCTAGACAGCAGCTATGTGGGGCAGAGGGTTGATGTAGGGCTGATTCTATGCCCGTTTTAAACCATTAGTGTATTCCTGCTAGGCAAAGAGAAAGCACAACAGGGCTTTAGGACTGTTTTGTGCCTTTAAAACTGCTCTGTGCCATCATAGCAGACATAATGGGGCCTAGGGTCAGTCTTAGAGATTAAGTTCAGCCATTAAGGTCAGAAATAGTTGACTGTCTCTCTCAACACCACATTAACATTGGAGCTTTCAGGATGCCTCCAAAATCAAAGATGCTGTGTAAGTAGTCCTGCAGGTTAGAGTCTTCTATCTCAGCGGTTCTCAGCCAGGGGTATGCGTATCCATGGTGGTGTGCAGAGGTTTTCCAGGAGGCACATAAACTCATCTAGATATTTCCCTAGGTTTACAACAGGCTACATAAAAGCACTAGCAAAATCAGTACAAACTAAAATTTCATACAATTACTTGTTTATGCTGCTCTATATACCATACACTGAAATGTAAGGGCAATATTTATAGTCTAATTGATTTATAATTACATAGTAAAATGAGAAAGTCAGCAATTTTTCAGTAATAGTGTACTGTGACACTTGTATTTTTATGTCTGATTTTGAAAGCAAGTGGTTTTTAAGTGAGTTGAAACTTGGGGTATGCAAGACAAATCAGACTCCTGAAAGGGGTACAGTAGTCTGGACCACAGGCGCTGACTTTCCAAAGTGCTGGGGGGGTGCTTGACCCCCAGCTCTGCCCCAGGCCCCACCCCGACTCCACTTCTTCCCTTAAGACCCCGCCCCGCCTTTTCCCACCCAGTTTTGCCCCCTTCCCAGAGTGTGCTGTGTCCTTGCTCCTCCCTCTTCCTCCCCGTCTCCTGCATGCCGTGAAACAGTGGATTGCAGCAGGCTGGAGGTGTGGGGAGGGAGGGGGAGATGCTCATCCGTGGATCCTGCCCGCAGGCAGGAGGCACTGGGAGGGTGGGAAGAGCTGATAAAGGGGCTACATCAACCATTTTTTTTCCCGTGGGTGCTCCACGCCTGGAGCACCCATGGAGTCAGTACCTATGGTTTAGAAAGGTTGAAAGTCACCGCTCTATCTAACCAGATGACAGACACAATAGAGGCAGTAGCAGGGCAAGCTTCCCCACGTTGTCCTGCCAACATCCATCAGTCCTTACCTAAAGGAACAATTTTTAGGGATGAGGGGCTAGTTTATTCCCCATACCTATTCACTTGTGGACTTCTTTGCTGGGAATGGTAATACATATCCCTAAAGAGAGGCTCCACATGTAGGTGCTTAAATAAAAATGGCCGGACTCGCACCTCTCTAAAGTTCTCAATGATCTGCGTATGAAAAGGGATATATAAAACACTAAAGGTGAAATCATGGCTCCATTGAAATCAATGGGAACTTTGCCAGTCACTTCAGCTGGGCCAGGTTTTCACCCGAAATAGTAATGTCTAGAATATTTTGTTTTTACTTTGGGATCTCAGGAAGTTTTTTTTTCTTTCCTCCAATAAAATATTTCACTTTATCGGGACAGGACTATTTGCAGTGGATGTCTGAATGAAATAGGGTGATGAGTCACTTTACATTAGTTAATGGAGCTCTGCTGCTTTTCACTAGCTGAGGATCTGGCCCTGAATCTCCATTGCCATACCCCTGCTCTAGTCATTCACACCTGTGCAAGATGAGTCTATGATTGCATTTCACACCTCTTCTGCACTCATTTTACATAGGTATGAATGAGTGCACCAGAGGAGAGGTAGCAGGAAATCAAAACTCCTATTCCTACTCCAAGAGTGCCTTGGTGCCTGGTTCACCATTACTTTACTTCAGTTTTGCACCAGTGCAACTACATTAACACAAGGGTAAATGTGAATCAGACACTGGCTTTAACAAGATTGACCACAAGTTGTGTGAAATTACCACTACCCATGATTTGGGAGGAATCCTTACTGAGCACTGATTTTTAGACTTAACTAATAAGACACCAAATCAGGGACATTATGCCAGGAGTGAATCTCACTCTACCCTGCCCTTCCCATCCTATAGTGGTTAGGAATAGGAGAGTACAACTTTAAATAGTTTGTGAGCCCACTAGCGTTTTAAGTTATAGAAGCTACCAGAAACTAACCAGAGCTTCAATATGTCTATAGCTAAACCTGGAATAGTTGTGTACACAATTCATTGGGACCCAACTGTGCCCATGTGGTTTCTTCTTATTATTTTTTGGAGGGTAAAGATCTAAAGACACAACACATCCTCTCCTGTCCTACGTATCTTCTCTTCCTCCTGACAGACCCCTGTCTTCCCTTCCTGCCGTGGCATCCCCCTTTTCTTGCCCTGATGTGCCTCTTTCTCCGGCAGGCAAAGCTCCAGAGTAGAAGGTAGCAAAACTGGTATAGGAACTGATGGAGCTGTCTCAGTCAGCTTTACACTGGTGGAGAATCCCCCTGCAGAGGGGAATCCTCCTGGGAGCCAGTTTAGGTTCATTTTGTACTGCATAAGCAACATATAGTGAATTTAGTGGGCTGGAGAATCTGAGGATAATGTAATGGCAAACCAAAACTTAACCTATGTAACTGATTTAGTTTGAATAATTACTGTATACTTTGTTCTTGAATTTAGCTTTCTTTACCCCTTATGCAACACATTTACAGGCAAGAATGAGGTGTAGCTCACTAAAAAGTGTTTCCAGAATAAGAGGACAGTTAGGGTAATGCCAGGGCCACCCGGGGGGCAGGAGCAAGTGGGGCAATTTGCCTCAGGCCCCACTGGGACCCCTCAAGCCCTGGACCGTGGCAGTTCAGGTCTTTGGTGGCATTTCAGTGGCTGGGGGCCCTTCAGTGCTGCCGAAGACGTGGAGTGACTGAAGGGCTCCCTGCTGCCGAAATGCTGCCAAAGACCCGGACCGCCGCTGGGTGAGTACAAGTGCCTCAGCTCCCCCGCTTTGCCCCAGGGCCCCTGAATCCTCTGGGCGGCCCTGGGTAATGCTGCCTGGAGATTAGTTCATAGTTGGTATGACTCACCCTGGTATAAACTGATATTATCAAGTTTAGCAGATCACAATTTCTGCCAAGAGGCCTAGGATACAATTTTAGGGGCTTGAGCCTGTTCCCAAAGAAGTCAGAACTACCACTGACTTGAGGTGAACTATCCTTAAAGGCTGAGCTTTCGTAGGCTGACTATTGCCTTGTCCTTGTGGCACAGCACAGGGAGGGAGTGTGGCAGTGTACTATCTGTGCCTATTGTATTTGCACTCCTGTGGCTATCTGCATGCTCTCTATCGTCCTTAGTTCCTCTGCTCACATTCTTAATCCTGACTCAGTAAAAGGATTACATACAAAGAAGGCTGTGCTGTTATGCTCTGAACACAGGCCTGGTAGCCGTGTGCTCTTGAATTTGATTTCAAGTTGTGATACTAACTTCTTTAGAACCCTTCAGCATGTCACTTAACCACTCTTTCCTGATCTATAAAATTGGGTTTGTACTCCTATGCGGACATCTTTCAGCAGTTTTGTCAGATTCATCAGGACCAAATTCTGGTGCATTAAACTCAATGGCAAATCTCCCATGTGCTTTAATGGGAACAGGTTCTGACCATGACTGTTTGTTAAATGCTATATATGAGTTAAGTAAAACTGTCAAAAACATTTCTGTCCAAAAACAAGTTTTAAAAGGAAAATTTTTCTATGGGAAATATTTTTGGGGAGGATTCTTAAAGGCAAAAAAACCTGAAAACCAAACATGTTGCAGTCTTTGGATGATTTTAGTTTTCAGATTTTGAACCTGAAAAAACAATTTAAAAATTTGCCAACAATTTTTTTTCGCCAACATTTCTGTGGGCTGTGTGTGTGAGCATTCCTCAGCCAACTCCAGAATTAATCATTGTTAATGTAATTAGCGTGTTTAATTATAATTTCATTATTACAAGCATATTAAATGAGATTTAAGATCTACTGTAAACGTGAAGTGGAATTTAAGGAACACAGTGCCTGTGGCAGTTAGATGTTCCTCCTTGAAGATAATAAAATGTGTGTACATAATTAAATAGCTGCTTAGTATTGTCTGTTGATTTTAGGTTTAACGATTGCACAATAGATAAAGATGTATTTATGTGTCCACCACAAAATTGCTGATGCTCAATAAGAACAATAACTATTCTGAGGCTCTAGCCCAGAGGAATGCAAGAAACACACATCACCTGTGGGAGAGAAGATGCAGAGATCTCATACATGATCTCTCCCACTTGCTGAATTGCTGCCCACCCAGATTATGCCGAAGTCTGAATACTTTACTATATATAGGCATTAGGCCAGGCTATTTATTCCTTCCTGCTCAGGACAGTGGGAGGTGCTGAAACAAAGGCGGCAGAGACAAGACATGTGTGAGTGGAGGCTCTTGAAGCTGAGCAGGTACTAGGAAAAGATAGGTCAGGTCTGGTAGTCACACCCAGCAAGGCAGATAGCGGGTGTGGAAGACAGGGAGGTCCTGCAGAAACGGTGGCAGATGGTGGGGTGGAGGGAGGAGTGGGGTGGTAAAGTTGGAAGGGGAGAATCATTGGTGTGAGTGAGGAGGAAGAGGGAAGATGGGGAAGAAAGACGCAGCTGAGAGGAAAGTGTGAATGTGCTAGCAGCTCTCCTTTGTGAGCTGGCAGATTGAGTGCTGGGACAGTCCCTTTACTAGTTGTGGAGAGAGAGGAGTAACTTGCTTCAGTGTATATACTGCTGGAGAAGCACCAGTGGAGGACAGGAGCATCCTGACTAGGGCGATGATACAGTGAGCCCTGCCAATTTATTAGTATTTTTTTATTATTTATTTATAAAGCTGATCAGAAAAGGAGATTTTTTCATGAAGAATTTCAATATAAATGAAAATTTGTAATTTAAAAATGTCACTGACTTTTTTTGAGGAAAAAATGAAAACTGTTCGGTTGTTTTCAGTTTGTCATTGGAAAATAGGAAATGTGGAAAGAAGCAAACATTTTGCATGAATGCTGTCATTTTGACATCATTCATCAAAGGAAGTTTGTGAAGTAAAATTTCTACCGTCTCTAATTATTTATTCGTATTTAAACTGGCATAACACGTAGATTGAGGAGTCCTGTCAGAGACTCTACAAACATTCAGAAGGAGCAGGCCTTGCCCCGAAGAGGTCTCAATATAAATAGACAAAGAGGCAGACAGGTTAAGTCTACACTGGGAAAATGACATTTAAGACATTTTAATTAACCTGTTTTAACACATTTTTAACACCTAGGTTGGAATCCTGACTCCTCTGAAGTAAATGGAAAAACTGCCATGGATTTCAATTGGGGGCCAGGATTTCATCCTTAGCATAGACAAAAGCATGGAGCTTCTGGTTAACCATAACTAACAATCACACTTTAAGGCACCTCCTACTAGGTGCTAAGTGTATTTCAAAACAAGTTAATTTTAAATGTGTTAGTTAACACACTTTAAAACACCACTCATTTTCCCAGTGTGGACAGGACCAAAGGGTGGGAGAAAAATTACCTTCATTCCCATTTTATGGATGGGGAATTGAGGCACCAAATGACTAAGATGACATCGGAAGAAGAGCAGAGTCTAGAAATGAACACCGATATCCTGACTCTCAGCCAATGCATTAACGACAAGAATTTTCATTCTATTTGTATTACATGAGTGCTCACAGGCCAGTAGTATTAGGGTTGGGTGCTGTGCAAACATAAATAAATGATGGCTGCTACCCAAAGAACTTGAAGTAGCTTTCAAGGAGATAAAAGAGGGAGTGTTTGTATCTGGTAGGTATTCCAATACAGATATACAGTATGTGTTTACTAACTGGTCAATATGGTAACTGGTTGAATTTCTCTTTTAATCCTATTGAATGAAAAAATTGTTGATGTATTAGACAAAACGCTGAGTGACCCCTAGAAAACAGTGAAAGTTGGAAAAACTGTTTTATTTGCTTGCAATTTACAATCTTTACTTGGCATCTATTTCATTATCTCCTGTTTCCTGAGTGCGAGCTAATGTACTCCCTTTTCCTGTTACCCAAGGTAAGTTATTTGCATTTTGCAGAATATATCTCTTGCATATCCTTTGGTAATCATGGACAATGTGACATTTTCCACTCATTTTGACCTGACTGCCTTCCTTCCCTTTTCAAATAAAACTTGCATAATTCTCATGTCCTTTGTAAGCAGAAGATACATGGATGGATGGTCCATTGTCCAGTTACAGTATGAATTACACACTGAAGAGGATTGGTATGTGTATTTTGATCCCAATGAGCTTCGTTACCCATTAGTGTGTATAACTTTAGCACCCTCGTGGCCAAGGTGGAGTCCGCTCTGCAGGCAGCTTTGGCCAAGAGAAGGCATGCACAGGAATACAGCAGGGAAAGTCCTTTCCACCCCAGGGGCACCTGTTCCAAGCCCCCTAGAGTGAACAACACACACACACACACACACACACACACAATGGAAGAGTACAGTGAATATAGGAAAAGGAAATATTTATTTAAAGAGGGATGAATGGAGAAAAATTGGGAGAGACAGAGGGAGAACAGTAAAACAGGGTTACATTCAATACAAGGCTCCACAGGCCCAGTAGTACCACAGAGGGTTGCCAGGTGTCCAGTTTTTGACTGGAACACCCAGTTGAAAACAGACCCCGGTGGCTCCAGTCGATACCATCGACCAGGCTGTTAAAAGTCACACAGCGGAGGCACAGCGGAGGCCCGGGGCTAAGGTGGGTTCCCTATCTGCCTTGGCTCCATGTGACTCCCGGAAGCGGCCACCAGATCCCTGTGGCCCCTAGCTTCAGGGAGGCTCCATGCGCTGCCTCTCCTCAAGTGCCGGAGCCACAGCTCCTATTGGCTGGGAACCGTGACCAATGGGAACTATGGGGGTGCGAGTGAGAGGGCAGCATGTGGCTCCTCAGAGCATCCCTGGCTGCCCATCCATCTAGGGAGTGAAGGGACCCAGCAGCCACTTCCTGGGAGCCGTGGTAAATGCTGCCAGGATCCTGCACCCTCTCCCAAGATCCCAAGCCTCCTGATAGGAAAAGCAAAAGTTCTTCTTGAGATTTTTATATGTGCCATGCCAGTTCTGGTGTGGCTTAGCCAGCACAGCTGGGGTGGCTCGGGCCAACCTGGGGGAAGTGGAGGGAGAGTTCAGGGCCAGGGGGCTAGCCTACCTGAAGGGGGGGTGGTCCACCTGCCGCCCATTCACCTCCAGCTCAAGTGTATCTGCTACTCAGCTTCCCGGGTTCATCAGTAATCTCTGGACTCCAGAGAGATTGCTGATGAACCTGAGAGGTTGAGTAACAGATAGCGCCTCCCAGCTGCCCTGGAACCTGCATGGTGCATAATAAGCAAAAACTTTCTCTAGGAGAAGCCCAGTCCACTCTCAGCCCTACAAACTGCAAAAACCTGCAAACCAGTGGAGGCGGCTGTGCCAGGGGAAGCTAAGCCTATTATACCCGCTGCCTATGTGGAGGTGTGATTCCCAGCTTAAGGAGACATATTCTTGATAGTTCTCATTGAGATAGGATGATAAAAATAGAGCATAGCCATGGGAGCCTGAGCAGTGGGAGGGGCTAGCTGTCCCCAGTATATACCAATCTGAGACCCTAGGCAAAGACTCAGGGCAGCTGGTCCGCTCGAACTGCCACAACTACATGCTAGTTTTAGCGACCAAGCTCAATGAGAACTAGCATGAGTATGTTTCCTCAAGCTGGGAATCTCACCCCCAGCTTGAAGTGTAAACTTACCCTGAACTGTTTCAACCATTGCAGTACCTGGTTGACCCTGCACATCTCTCATGGTCACAGGAGTTCCTTTTTTGTCATTCTCTTTAGAAACAAACAGGTTGATCTAGTGTTCTCATCTGCTGCATTTTCAGATGCACTGAAAGTTCCATAGGCATTTGGTATGCTAGGCAAGACAGTAAAGAGACAAGGTGGGCAAGGTAATATCTTTAATTGGACCAAATTCTGTCTGTTGGTATCTCTGTCACCAACAGAAGTTAGTCCAATAAAAGATATTATCTTGCCCACCTTGTCTCTCTAACGTCCTGGGACTGATGTGGCTATAACTACACTGCACATAGGAAATACAACACACACTTACAGCTGGCTGGGAAAGAGGGATCCATTTAGTTACCAGGGATGGCGTCAACTATTCAGGATGAGAAACTGGTATAAAACCATCATATTGGTTATTTAAAAAATTTCTGCAGGCCCAGAACTATTAAGGGTAAACTTTTATGAAAGTTCACTACATGCATCTGACAAAGTGGATATTCACCCACAAAAGCTCATGCTCCAATATGTCTCTTAGTCTATAAGGTGTCACAGGACTCTTGCTGCTTTTTACAGGTCCAAACTAACACAGCTACCCCTCTGATACAATTTATAAATAGTTTTTAAAGAGTTAATAAATGATTGGATGATGTTTGAATGAGTTGTTAGAGTCCAACAGATCAATAGGTTAATTAAAACCATAGTTTATAATACTCTATAAACCTTCAAGTGATGTGCTTCTAATCCTGTATAACGTGTAGTACTCCTATCAGTAACATGTTTAGAACATCTATTAATCACTGATTAACCCTTCATAAACCTTTATAAGTGGAACTTCATATAAGTTCCTATTCCTACCCTATTACGCCTACAAAAGCCTTTGCTTCTTGTCAATTACTTTCAGGGAAAGAGAGCAGAGAGATTCAGCTGAACCCAAACTTCCACTCTTCTGGTTTGCCCACTCACATGTCCCACATACCCTCTGATGCCAATTAATGTCAATGATTCTGCCCCACAGTTTGAGCTCCCTGATGAAGAAACCATCTCTTAGATGTGAGAGGGGAGACAATATAGAAAGTCACCTAAAATCCTGACTTTCCTTGAAGCAAAATACTAGATAACTCATTTTATTTCACTCTACAGGTACAGCGATTCTGAAAACCCCTCTGTCTAGTAAAATATCTGTTAATGGGGTTTGGGGGTTAGAAATGGCAAATTATCTTGTATTGCAATCATACATTGTGGCGGTTTCCCTGCACTGTCCTGCCAATGCAAGTGTATTCTGCAATATTTCAATCATGGGCCCCATCTGGGAAGAGAGTAATAGCCTGATTCTGACAGCAAGTTATTCCAGCCTTTCATTTCATTTCCAGTAAAAATAAGCCGGCTGAGTGCAACGATAGGGTTCCAGGAGTCCAGAATGAAAGAACTGCTCTTGACCCTTTTAAACCTTGTAAGCATGGATCTTTGGCTAGATCACTATTGTTCAGAATGGTATTGTACAGCTACTGCAGAAGTACAATTGAGAACCGAACTCTATTGAAAGGAAAAAAATTGGCTTGATTTCCAAGGCAGTCCTGGAAATAAGATATTAAATTTTCATTGTTATTTTACCTGGTAAAATATGATATGTTCTAAACAAAAATGAAAGAGAGAGAGAAAAAAGGACCAGTAAAGAGAAGTAACTCAAAGGAAGTGGGTTAGATTCTTCCCTTTTGTAAGGAGAATAAAAAAGCAATGAAAAACAACCTTCTAAAATCAGAGAACACTAATTGCATCCTATCCTCCCATCAAAGGAAGAAATGGAGTGCACCTGCACTCTACGCTTCTTATGGAGTAATTTTTGGAGTGTATTTTTCATCTGAAGTATCATTTGCATGAAAAGGAATATCCTGGCTCTCCGTATTTTTCGAGTCCATATTGTTGGATGTTCTATATAAGGTTCCATGGCCTAAATTTTTGGAAGTGACTAGGGATTTTGAATGCTTCCATTTTTTGGGTGCCCAACTTGAGTCACCTTACAGGGCACCCAAAATCATGAGTCATTTTCCCAAATATAGGTGACTAGTGTATTTATTGTATTTTTCTTCAGTGCTCTCCTTCCTTCCTTGTGTGGATGACCTTGAAGGGTAAACATTAAAAGAACTGTGAAGCTGCCAAACATCAAACATTTACAACAAAGGATTCTAAGGTGTGGCTCTGAGGATTCTGTAGTTTTCTCATCTGAATGTCATTTTAGGGTATGTCTACACTGCAATTAAAAACCTGTGCTGGCAATGCTTTTTGTGCCTCGATCTTCACAGACAAGGTCAGCTCCCAGACTGCTGAACTGGCAGCACAGTATGGGGAGGAGATGAGCAGCCCTCAGTGGTGAATGAACAGGTTAAGGACTATTTAGAAAAGATGGATGTGCACAAATCCATGGGGCCAGATGTAATGCATGTGAGGTGCTGAGGGAGTGGGCTGATGTAATTGCAGAGCCATTGGCCATTATATTTGAAAACTTGTGGTGATTGGGGAGGGTCCTGGATGATTGGAAACAGGCAAATATAGTGCCCATCTTTAAAAAAGGGAAGAAGGAGAATCTGGGGAATTACAGATCAGTAAGCCTCACCTCAGTCCCTGGAAAAATCATGGAGCAAGTCCTCAAGGAATCAATTTTGAAGCACTTGGAGGGGAGGAAGTTGATCAGGAATGTTCAACATGGATTTACCAAGGACAAGTCATGCCTGACCAACCTGACTGCCTTCTATGATGAGATAACTGGCTCTGTGGATATGGGGAAAGTGGTGGATGTGATATACTTTGACTTTAGCAAAGCTTTTGATACAGTCTCCCACAGCATTCTTGCCAGCAAGTTAAAAAAGTATGGATTGGATGAATGGACTATAAGATGGATGGAAAGCTGGCTAGATCGTTGGGCTCAACAGGTAGTGATCAACGGCTCAATGTCTAGTTGGCAGCAAATATCAAGTGGAGTGCCCCAGGGGTCAGTGCAGGGATTAGTTTTGTTCAATATCTTCATGATCTGGATAATGGGATGGATTACACCCTCAGCAAGTTCACAAATGACACTAAGCTGGTGGGAGAGGTAGATATGCTGGAGGGTAGGGATAAGGTCCAGAGTGACCTAGACAAATTGCAGGATTGAGCTAAAAGAAATCTGATGAGGTTCAACAAGGACAAGTGCAGAGTCCTGCACTTAGGATGGAAGAATCCCAGGCACTGCTACGGGCTGGGGACCGACTGGCTAAGCAGCAGTTCTGCAGAAAAGGACCTGGCGATTACAGTGGACGAGAAGCTGGATATGATTTGGCAGTGTGCCCTTGTTGCCAAGAAGGCTAATGGCATATTGGGCTACATTAGTAGGAGCATTGCCAGGAGATGGAGGAAAGTGATTATTTGCTCTCTATTCAGCACTTGTGAGGCCACATCTGGAGTATTGCATCCAGTTTTGGGCCCCCCACTACAGAAAGGAGGAGGACAAATTGGAGAGAGTCCAGTGGAGGGCAATGAAAATGTTTAGGGGGCTGGGGCACATGACTTATGAGGAGAGACTCAGGGATCTGGGATTATTTAGTCCACAGAAGAGAAGAGTGAGGGGGGATTTGATAGCAGCCTTCAGCTACCTGAAGGAGGGGTTACAAAGACGACAGATCTAGGTTGTTCTCAGTGGTGGCAGATGAACAAGGAACAATGGTCTTAAGTTGCAGTGGGGGAGGTCTAAGTTGGATATTAGAAAAAACTCTTTTACTAGGAGGGTGGCAAAACACTGGAATGAGTTACCTAGGGTGGCGGTGGTATCTTCATCTGTAGAGGTTTTAAGACCTGGCTTGACAAAACCCTGGCTGGCATGATTTACATGGGTTGGTCCTGCTTTGAGCAGGGAGTAGGACTAGATGACCTCCTGAGGTCTCTTCCAACCCAAATCTTCTATGATTCTATGTACCAGCTGACTCAACCTCACAGGGCTCTGGCTAAGAAGCTGTTTAATTGTGATGTAGATGTTTGGGCTAGGGCCGCAGCTTGGACTCTGGGAACCTGCCACAGTCTTGAAGTCTGCAGGCCCAGCCCAAACGTTTACACCACAATTAAACAGTTCCTTAGCCTGAGTCACCAGCATGGGCCAGCTGAAGATGTCTAATTGCAGTGTAGACATACCCTTGGTGTAGTTTCTTTAATACTGTCTTAGGCTATTTCTCCACTTAAAACACAACAGTGGCACAGTTGCAGCGATGCATTCGCTGTAAAGCTTCAGTGTAAACACTTACTGCAGTGATCGGAGGGGTTCTCCTGTTGCTGTAATAAATCCATCACCCCAAGAGGTGGTAACTAGGTTGATGGAAGAATTCTTCTGTTGATCTACTGCTGTCTAAAGGCTATGTCTACACTACTCACCTTACAGTGGCACAGCTCTTAATACTGCAGCTGTGCTACTGTGAGGTCTCCTATGTAGCTGCTCCATGCCAACGGAAGAGAGCTCTTCCACTGGCATAATTAATCCACCCCCAAAAAGTGGCAGTAGCTATGCTGGCAGGACATCATCTCCCACTAACAGGGTGCTGTCCACACCGGCACTTTTGTCAATGAAATTTATATCGGTCAGGGTTGTGGTGATGTTTTTTCATACCCCTGACCAACAAAAGTGCTAGTGTAGACAAAGCCTACGTGAGGACTTTAAGGTAACCTAACTATGTCACTCAGTGGTGTGGATTTTTCACACCCATAAGCAAGGTAGCTGATCGATATAATTTTCTAGTGTAGACCAGCCCTAATACTGGGAATGAGGTTATGGTTAAGAGGCTGGTGATTCTCAGAATTATCTTGTGCATTTTAAAGTTTCATGGTTTCCTCCTTTTTTTTGGATTTGTCAACAGAGATAGCAACACTTGCTTCTTATATCCATTTTAGCTGTGGATAGTGGGACTAATTACGTGCACAATCTCTCTCTCTGTCTGGTAGATTAAAGTATTCTTATGAGGTATGCAAGTCCTGAACTCATTCCAGATACACCATAGTTCCATAGCCTCTGTATAAGAGGAAATTAAATGGCTCATCCATTTTAGGACCCAAGGCTTAAATCCTTGTGCACTCCTGTTTCCCGCTGACTTCAATGAAACCCCTGGATGAACATGAACTGCAGGATCAGGTGCTTAGTTACAAAAAGAACATTTTTTTGGCATTTAAGTGCTGAGCTTCCATATGCCTCATGGAAGTCAAAGTGAATGAAAGATCCTCAACCTTGTAAATCAGGCTGTAATATGCCCCATAAACATTCAGGGTCTGTAGGACTAGCTGATGTGTCCCTACAGTGAGCTCTGAGAGGGATTCTGCCTCAGGAAACACAACCCTGCCTTCTTGTTCTGCAGCACATAGGGAGTGTGCAGGTTACACCACTCCTTTGGATGAGCAGGCTGTTCTCTTTGTGCCCCATTAGCTACGGGGGCCTATTGAGATGTGGGCAGAGGCACAGCTTCACCTTCTACCTGCCCCTTTGAGGTGGATTGTACCATCAGGAGTGAAATTGTAGCAATTTAAGTAAATGGTAAAATATCCCTTGGCTTTAATGAGGCTGAGATTTCACCCCAGGAGTGCATGTCCCACTCTGTGTTGTCCCAAATATAGGGAGCGTAGTGGTCTTTGGCCCTTGTGTAAGGAGCACAGTGGTGGGGGAAGCGGAAGGCTTGTTGTACCCTCCATGCTGTTGCACATTTGTTGGAGGGCAAGTTAAAAACTGTCCCTAAGCAAACTTCCTTTTATCCCGATGGGACCCTGTATGAAGACACAAGATCAGGTCCTCCTATGCATTCTTCAGTAGTTAGTTTTTTCTATTTGTCAAGTTAGCTCATAGCTATCAAAATGCAATGTGAATATTACATGAATTCTTCCTGACATTAGCTATCCTGGAAAACTCATAACAATTCCATTTGGTCAGGGGTTCCTGTCACACAGGCTAAAAACCCAAAGCCATTCAAACCAACACAAAAATGAGTTAGGAGATTCATTTTCTAAATGTTGGGCAAGGAATTAGATTCATGCATCTCAATGAAGTTAAGGGGATAAAGTGGCTAAATTCCCATCCCCCACTGTCAAAGTTTACCATTGAGACTTTTAATTAACCAAGAACATAGAAGAGGATTTCAAGTTATCTGCCATTAGGCCCTTCATACCTACAGATAAATATTGAAGCACATTTACGGCCCAGTCCTGTTCACCCTATCCATGGGAACAACCCAGTTGATTTCAGTGGACTCTTGTGTCTGAGGAAAAATGACCTTGTGGTTAAGGCATTAGACTGGGACTCAAAAGATTTATGTTCAGATCGTGGCTCTGTTGTGTTCTTTCTGTGTGACCATGGGCAAGTAATTTAACCTTGTGTCTCAGTTCTCTATCTACAAAGTAGGGATAGTTTACTTATGTGCTTAGATTGTAAACATTTCAGGGCAGAGACACTGTCTCTGTGTGGACTGTGAACACATGGTGGGGACTATCAGGCCCTGTTACCCACTTCTCAAGGAAAACCCTCTCAGACTGGTCCAGCAAAAAGACTTGGCCAACCCAATGCCTGGAAGGGCCAGGAAGACACATGGACCAATCAGGAGCCAGTAGACAAGTTAAGAAAGCACCTGCATCTTCTCAGGGGCATAGCTGGGTGAGGAGGGACAGAGAAGGGCACCCTCTTCAGCGCTAGCCCAGATCCCAGGGTCAGGTCAGGGCATTGCAACCTGAGCACTTGCCTTTGTTTGTTTAAAGGTGCAGATGGCCAAATTCTGAGGTTTTTTTTATGCTTAGTTAACACTTTGGAGACTGACGCTGAGCTTATGGCACAGGCCAGCCTCCTCTGAGCAAGCAGTTGCAACTTGTGGACCAAGGCAGGGAGCCCCTGCAGCACCATGTTTGGGCCACAGGGGGGTGCTACAGAGCAGCTCCACCTATGACAATACAGTACCTGACAGAATGGGGCCCTAATCTTAGCAGAGGCCTTTATTATAAATAATCATTGTGCAATGGAAGTGGGATTCAGCTCACGGTATGTAGGGTCATGCACTGTTTTGAGTTCCTGTAAGAGCAAGAGGGCCTGTCCTGCAGCCTTTATTCACATGAGTAGACCCTTGCAACAGCAGCAAACTTGCAGATAAGTCTCCATAGAGACTAGTTACAGTTACTCAGGTAAAGCAATTACATACGTCTTGTTAAACATTTTTATAAAAAGGCCTCTCCCGTCCCAGCCATGCTGAAGCTCTGTGCCCCATTCTCAGTGGCTGAGCCAGTCCAACCCTAGATGGGTTCCTGAAAATGAAAATGATTCCAAAGTCTGTTGAGTTTCCTAGTGTAGATGGACCATGACCTCTCTTTCACCTTTAGCACCTCGGGCAATGCCCCTGGGATGTCCCACTGAACCAAATTGCTGGAAGGAAGGTTTAGTGGAGGAACTGATTACACAGTCATAGACAGGGAAAACTGAAAAGACACAGGAGTTTGAATAAATGACAAGCAGGTAACTGGGTACCACTTCGGCTATGGTGAAATCCTGTTAGCTACCAATCATTAACAAAGTTCTATGACTCAGACATTCGTCTGTAGAACAGCTGGGGCCTTAAATATTGCAATCTTGTTGATGGTCTTCTGCAGGGTGCTGAGCACCATCAGCTCCCAGTGAGAGTTATGGATCAAAGTCTTACAGAATTGAGCCCTGGCTTACCAGCAGTTAAGGTTAGTGGGTTTCTTTGAGAGTCCAAGCAAAATCAAGAGCAGTTAACCTACTTGCAAGGTCATTAATTACTGTAAGAACCTACTTTCAAAGCTTTATTACTTTACAAACTATAATAGCAATATCACATAATCATAATAACAATAGTACATCTCTCAGTGGATGCAGACTGCCTCCTTTGACAGCAATGATGGAAGATGGATCACTGAATAGTCATGAAATGTATATTTTCCCTGATCAGAATGGAGAGTTTTATTACCCTTATAATTACTTGTTTAGCAGTCACTTATTAGATATCTTTAAAGATCTGTGAGTAATAAAATGAGCTTGTTTATTAAATAACATTTTAATTAGGAATCATTTTTAACATGTGCCATGTTCTTAATGCTTTCCTTTATGCAATTATTTAGATGAATGCTTGTATCACTGATAACTCCATTCTCACAATCAGCCAAAGTAGCTGTGCTGAAGTTCCCCACTATACAGCTGGTTTCAGATGACAGATTCCAGACCTTTTAACATGTAGTCTTGCCAGGATTTTAACTAGTACCATCTCCAGTTATTTCAGTACATTGCATTTACAACACTAATACTCTGAGCTCCTTACTGATTTTATAATCCGAGTCCAGATATACCAGGTAAAACTCCCATTGACTTCAGTGGGAATGAAGCCAGTCAAAAATTTTCTGAAATTTTGATATTTTTCTATACTTTGAGGTGAAATTTCAAATTTTCTCTCTCTCACACTGACTCACATTGTTTACAACAAAATTACCTTGAAATGATTTGTATTACTCAACCAGCTAAAAGCTGGTCAAACTATTTTGAACTTCTGCTGAAAAAATTACTTGAAATTTGAAACTTTGAGCAAAAAATAATTCAAAAACTTTTACTAAATTTTCCACCTTCCAATTCCCCCCACCCCACCTCAAACTATCTCAAAAGGAGACTTGCCTGTGAAATGACTAGAGGATTGGGTCCTTTCTGTCCTGTCCCCCCCACCTTCCTTTTAGAGACTAGCTCTAACAACAGCACATAGTCTACAGGTTCCTTTCACTTCATGGGCCAGATCCTCAGCAGGTGTAAATCAGCATTGTACCAGTGACTTGGACCAATGGACCTCTGCCACTTTGTACCAGCCTAGGATCTTGCCTGTGACTGCAGATGCTTCCATTGTGCCTGACTCTTTTCACATACTCTGCCTTGTTTGTGCACCCATGTAAGGACCAGACAAAATCGGTCCCATACTAGTGTCAATGTATCTTAACTTGCTATATATAAAAAAAAATTCCCCTCTCACCCCTATGGGTGGTATGTGTCTTCCTCAACCTCGGGTCCTCTACCAGAGGCCTGGGAGTTTGAGGGTTCTGCGCAGTATCT
>NC_133770.1:109744526-109796516 GCF_003597395.2 Chelonoidis abingdonii
TCCTCAAAAATGAGATTTGAAGACCTCAAAGCTCAGGGATCACAGCAAGCGACCCATGCCCCCACGCTGAAGCGAAAAACCGCCAGGCCCCTGCCGATACCGCCCTGGATGACAAATTCCTTCTGAACCCGAAAATGGCGATCAGCTAAACCCTGAGCATTGTGGGCAAGACTCACCAACAGCACCCAAGAAAGGAATTCTCTGCAGTAACTCAGTCCCACCATCCACATTCCCCTCACAGACCATTGAGCAGATTATCTGCCGATATCCAAATCAATTGCCATAATTAAACATGCCCAAATAACAATCCCCTCAGATACTTAATCAACTTATCTTAAAACCCAGATAAGTCTTTTGCCCCACTACTCTCCCATCGGAAGGCCGTTCCAAGAACTTCACTCCTAATGGATTAGAAACCTTCGTCTAATTTCAAAGTCTAAACCTCCTAATATCGCAGTGTGTACCCATTCGTCCCTCGGTTCCACATTAGTACTCAAAAAAAAATCTCCCCCTAACGTTAATCCCCTGAATATATTTAAATAGAATCAAGCAATATCCCACCCGGCCTTCCTTTTGGCCAGGCTAAACTAACCCAAGCTCTTGAGTCTCCTTTCATAAAGCAGATTTTCATTCCTCGGATCAGTCCAGTAGCCCGTCTGACTTTCCAGTTGGAATTCATCCTTCTTAAACATGGGACACCAGACGCCAACCAAGATTCCATGGTGGGTCCAACCAGCGCCGTATATAAGACTACACCTCCTCTCCTTGCTGGAAATACCTGCCTAATGCATCCTAAAAACCGCAGTTGCTTTTTTAATAACAGCATGATCACATCTGGCTGGCTCATAGTCACCCGCTATCGAACCAATACCCAAGGTCCTCTCCTCCTGCCGTCGTTCCAACTGATGCGTCCCCAACGGATATCTAAATTCTTATTATTAATCCCTAAGTGATGACCTTGCACTTTCACTACTATATTCATCCTATTACTATTACGCCATGTACAAGGTGGTCCAGACTTCCTGAATAAGTATCCCGGTCCTTCTCCATGTATCAATACCCCCCCAGCTGCGTGTCATCCGCAACTTATTACACATTCCGCGCTCTTTGTGCCAAGGTCAGTAAATAAATAGGTTAAATAAGATCGTTCCCAAAACCGATCCTTGAGGCCTCCGCTATAACCTCCTTCCAGCCTGACAGTTCAACCCTTCAGTACGACCCACTGGGATTTCAATAACTCAGTCATGGGTTTGGGGTTGTTATAAATGTGTATGGGTAGGGTTTTGTGGCCTGCCTTGTGCAGGAGGTCAGACTAGATGATCATATTGGTCCCTTCTGACCTATGAGTCTATGAGTCTAAATGCACTGCTGTGAGAGGCATGTTCTCTTAGGCACTAGAACGTCCAATCAGTTTGAGTACAACAGCAGCGTCTGTCAAGAGTGAGTGGCTGCCCTGAGCTGCTCAACATCATTATTAAACAAATGATGGAAGCGGTCACTAGGTGCAGATTGGGTGTGATACTGCATAAACAGGCCTGGAATATGCTGATAACATGGCTATGTTCACATCCTCCTGAACTAATTTCATCCATGTACTGAAAATATTTAAGGAAATAACACACAAGCATGGTCTGCAAGACAACTGGAAGAAGACCAAACTGATTAATGTGGCCGAGGGACCTCTACACCATCCACCATAATCAATGGACAAGATGTTGAATTTGTCAACTTATTTGAATATCTTGGTTCCATTATCACCAAGAAGGGAGGTTGCCTTCCTGATGTGACACATCAAATCAGCAAGGCTACGAGTGTTGATGCCACAGAGGCTTCCAAAAGGTGGGCACAACACCACATATCAACTCAGACTAAGATGTGTATACAACAAGCAGCAGTGGCTTTGGTCCTTTGGTATGACTCCGAAACCTGGGCCACCATAGAAACACAAATGCGCCAGCTGGATGCTTTTGACATGAAATAGCAGTGATGTATTGAAGGCATATGGTGATTTCATCACATTACAAACAAAGTTGTCCGTCACAGGACCAATCAGTCTCTTACGTCTTCCAAGTTATTAACCTCACCTGCTCAACCTTAATATAGAGCAGGCAGGTCAGGCTTCTTGGAAACAGGTGATCCAAAGTGTGCACTACGTGCTCCACAAGCAGGAGAATTAATGAATGAATTTGTGTTTCTTATTTTATTTGGAAAGGCTATTTGTTAACTGGAGGGAAAACCCCAAATATATTTGCGGACTGGATGAAAGCAAATCAGCCTGTCCAGTTAAACTAACAGCAGGGTTTTTTTAAAAAAAACAAACAAGATTAAGAACCTTTTATTACACATAAAAACTTCAACTACTATAACTGAAAAGCATCTGTTTAATCTTTCACTTCAAGCTTGCAAGCAGCAAGTTCCATGCTGGGAACAGTAAACTGATTTAAAGATACTTTCACTTTCAGCTTCTTATTCACTAGCGTAATGCTGCTATATTTGGAGTTGAAGATGCTTTATTGTAGCAGTCTCAAACTCTGGGTTGGGACCCCAAAGTGGGTCACTGCCCCGTTTTAATGGGGTCACTAGAGGTGGCATTAGACTTACTCTATTAATATAAGGTTTTATAAATTTGTAAAAGAAACCTGATGTTTCAGTTTGGGCCTCATACAGGCAAATGCACCTGTAGTCAAGTATCTAATGGCCTCTCCAGAAGGTAAAGTGTTTCTATTAAACTAACAAGATATTCTGAGCAGATACTGTGCATGACAGCACATTTGGATGAAGGATATTAACTAAATCCAAACATGGACGGTCACTTGAGCAAGCTCATACTAAAGACATGGCCTCCAAGTAATACAGACAATATATAAGATTGTATTTTCTGTCTTAGTTGGTAAGCCATCTTTCTCTTAAAAAAAAAAAAAAAAGAACAAAAATCAAGTGCATCACCACTTAGTATCACTAAGCGGCTGTCAGATATAAATCATGACATGATCTGGTTCTTTCAGTTAGCCCAAGACAAACAAACATAAGAGTCCCTCTATCTTGTTCTCTTTTCATACCTGACTGCCATAATGCGCACTGGCTGAGACCGCTGCACCTTCTGCCTTGGAGACATGGGCTGCAGAGAACTTGTTCCTGAGGTTGGCAGTTGGCTGCGATTAAGCTGGCCATTTTGAAGAAGGGGAGTGGTTTCTGACTGCATACCGCACACTGAGTACAAACTTTCAAATGAGGAGTTCATGTCATTTACCAAAGCTTCTAGGTCCACATCATCATCTGTAAAACAAACAAAATAAAGATGACATTACACATTTGAAGGCTAGAACTACTACAGAAATTTAGAAGGATAATGACAATTTACAGAGCTTTACTAATAAGAGAGCATATATTTTCATATTATGAGCTCTCTTCACTGTCCCGGTTTTTGTTACAGAAAGCTTTTTCAGAGTAAGATCACAACTGGAAAAAAAAAAAAAAAAAGGCAGAACATACTTCTGACAACCATTTGACTATTTAGAAATATGAAGACTGCTGTATCTACTGCTGGTAGCAAGTCTATTTTACCCTGCACTGTGGATGTAGTAGCAGTCCCTCATTCAGTGTCAATGTCAGTTACTAAAAGCAGTGAATTCTTATCTTTTCAGGTCTTTTCCAATAAGATTAACTTTGATTTCTAAAACAATATGCCTTGTATTGGAAGCATCACCTCACTTACACTAAGGCTTGATATACACACTTTAAACAATGGCTTTTCAAATTCTCTCTCTGAACTTGAGAGCGTTCAGAGCATCAGACAGTATGACAAATGTTAAACTGTAAGATGCAAGAACCTAGACAGAGTAAACCTTCTACAGAGGAGATTTAATGGGGGAAAAGAGATCCCGAGTTGGGCAAGTTGGAAAGCCACTGTGATGGTATATCAAAATCAGTCATTGGCTATCTGCCAATAGCCCTCCATCTCTTCAAATTTTTAGACTGCAGTTCCAACCAATGAAGGGAGTGGACGGGAGAAGGGAAATAAAACACTTTTTTAAAATCCCTATCATATTGTCCCCAATCTCCCCTAGTCCTTGAACTTTGAGTAGCCATGCAACCTACAGTAAATCTGCAATCTTTGCTCATTCATTCTTTGTAGGCTAGTTTAACTATGGGTACTTTGCGAGACAAACCCTGAGAGTCTTTTAAACTTAATACCCTCTAAATCCTCATTCCTAGAACACTTATAATAGATATTCCCTAGCAACAAGTTACCTCTACAGCTACATAGCACTACCCAGTTAAAACATGTTCCCTACCCCAAACAGCTTCTGATCTTGCTCCCCCACCCCCTCATTTTCTAGATAAAAATCTATAAGTTTCTGTCAAGCCACTGTCAGTGGATGTTCTGCCTGTGATACTTCAATAATCAGTTTTAATGCAGTAGTGGAGATAGCTGCTGTTGAAGTCCTCATAATGTGTTGGTTTGACGACTGCACCTGAAATAGCATTGCTGAATTTCTGTTCAACTACATATCTAATTAAACTGTAGCACTGTTCAGGGCTCATTATAATGTCCAATGAACTAGTTTTGGACACTGCCACCCACAATCCATGATGTATATGACAAGCCAAGAATCTGCTCAAAACAAAACACCATAGAAATATCTAGAGGTATATTAAATACTGGGTAACATTTTCAAAAACAAAAGTAGTGACTTACAGCCTAAGTTCCACTTGAAGTCAATGGGACTTTCAACAGAGCCCAAGTCACTTTAGTTTAATTGAAAGTGCTACCCAGGATATTACTAGATTAAGTAGAGCCACCACAGAAGCAGCAAGTGCATTTGTTCCATTTTTGGATGGTTTTGTTTGCTCCTGGGCCTTTGTATCTTATGCCTGATTACCAATTGCTGAAGCACATCTTCACCAGACTAGACCACTTCCTCTACTTTTTTGCCAGTTTACACATCCTTATGTAAGAAGTTTAGATATAACTAAACTTATCTACACTTTCCAAGTGTATCTTAAGTTTCACTCCCTCCCTCAGATTCCCCTCTTACCTGACAAGCACCTATCTGAAACAGGGTCACATTCCAGCTCATCTGTCTCATCAGGGCAACAAAGAGTAGAGGCAGAGTTACAAGGCTCCTGAACTTAACTACTGAACTTTAACATCACCAAGTGGGAAGAGCCCCAGGCAGTGGGGCATCACCAGCATTATAAGGGTTAGGGCCAGATAGCTGTCAGGTGTTGCAGGAAAGGGATACCAAAACTGAGATACTAGGTATGTGTTAGGTGAATTAAGATGCATAACAACTGGTTAGCAAGCATAAAGCAGAACAGAGAGGAAAGTGTGTGTTTAGTGGAAACTGATGTGGCTTAGAGTCCCACAGGGCTCTGATTTTATTAATCTTGACAAAGGGATGAGTGTGTAAAAAGATCATTAAACTTTCAGATTAGCAAAACGGGGAAGATTAAGATTCACCTGTAGTTGATCAACAGGATACTCCTGATTAAGCAAATAGGCTCAGGGGTGCAATATGAACTTTAATGTGCATACAATAGTGCACTTCATTAAAAACACTGTCATATCAAAGTACACTTGAAACGGAGTTGAATTTGTTAGTGTTAGAAGGCTATCAGCTCAACAGTTAAATCCACTGTGCAGAGTGAAAAAAGACAGGATGCATTGGATAGACATAGTGAAGAAAGATAGAACAAAAAGGTTTAAAAGATGAACAAAGCTGTGAAGCTGGTACAAGACAAAGTGGTGGAATGACTTCATTTGGCCCCATTGTCGCTGCTTTAAGAAAAAGTGTTTGAGGTGCTATATCTTTATATTAGTGAAGAACACCTTGCACTTGCATTGATGTTTGAGGCAGTTCTTAGATATTGTCGGAATTTGCTCCACAGTGTTTACCAGTTCCTGGACCCTGGTCATTAAGCACTTTGAAGATAAGAACTGATATCTTGAACTTCATGCAATATTCTATGGAGAGTCAATATACTGACATTATCACACCCTGTGCCAGCATAGTTGTGCTGGCATAAGCCTCTGAATGTAGATACACCAACAGAAGGTGTTTCATCCACCCCTGTGATATAGGAACACCACTTCCCTAAACAACAAACTCTGTGGACAGGAGCATTTTTCTGCCAGCATACCTGTATCTACACTGGGTTTTCTGTCAGCATAGCTACGTAGCTAAGGGTTGTGGGTTTTTTCATATTTCTGTCTGACACAGCTAGACTGGTATAAGCTTTAAGTGTGGAAGACCAGGCCTGAGCAGAGAGCAGATTTGATGTGCTCATGATAATTCATGCTGCATTTTCTGATAGCTGAAATTTCTTAAGGGATGATTGTTTGATGCTCAGATAGCTGACTGCATAGCTACAGTCCAGCCAGAAGATAACGTAGGCTAGGTTATCATCTGACAGGACAGAACACAACCTCCTAGCCAACCACGTGAATACATTATTTGTAACAAGAGCCTAGCTTAATCAAGGAGTTCAAAAGCACTCCAGACAGCCTTGACCATTTGGGGATGTGCAATTCAAAAGGGAATTTGCATCCACAGTGCAATCCCTCAAAGTGTTTTCCTCCACCAATCAACCATGCTGATCTTGCTCTAGGTTTAGGCTTCAATTAAGCTTAGGTTTAGGAGCAGCTAACTTTTCTTCATCCATGAACTGATCTTGACCAAGCACTGGGGTAGTCTGTTAACTATATTGTAGGGTTGCTACCTCTGAGGTACACCTGGGATGATTCTGTCATAAAACTAGACAGCTGGCAGCAGGTACTGAGCATCCTTACAAAAAAGGAATGAACCCAGGAAAACCTGGAGGAGAGGTTGCAACACTAGTATGATGTATTCTGTGAAGGATAACAAGAGAGTTGTGTGTCGTGTAAATCTGAACCACTGATGTTTCTCTGGTCCACTTAATGTCTGCATGTAAGTGTTTAAGATGACCAGAGAGAATTAATCCTCATAGGACTCTGCAAGTGAGGTCTTTGATTGCAGAGGAGCAATCTCCAATCACTGCCTTTTGGATCCATCCTTCCAGGGAGGACTCAAGCCATTTTAATAAATTCCCTTGTATACCTCCTTCAGATGGACACCATCATTTTGTGGCTGACTGTGGCAAATTCTGCAGCAAGGTCCAGGAGTATGAAGATGGATGCCTGGGTTTTATGTCTTTTCCTGAATTCAAGTTACGTTGGGGCTAAGATATCTGCTTTTTCAAGATTTTTGCTCTGGCACATGGAGCTCATGCGTACCCATTTTTGGAATTCATATATAGAGCATCACTCGAAGAAGAATCAACCTTTCCCTTTTAAATGTGTTAAAAAACATGAAATGCTGAGATTGCTGCATCTTAATACACACCATAAAGACTTTTTGCAATTCTGAACTACTCTTGAATATGAGTCTTTACCGTATGTTGCTTAAGGGCATGAACAAGGCTCTACCGTACATCAATAGCAATATTTTTGGTAAAACTGAGGTGCATGCTTTCATCTACAAGACAAAATGCAAGGGTTCACTCGAGCTGGGGGCAAGGAGTACAAGAGATCATCATTGCATGTTCTACTGTGAACAGCTGCTGAGTTAGATACTTCTTTTTCCACAGAAATAAAACAGCTTCATCAGAGCACCACCTAGTGTTTCTGTACATATTGTTACAAGGAAGGAGGTTATCATCAGGCCTGGAATACCTTAATCTACATCTAACGGGTTTTGTTTGTTTAAGTAATTATTATGTGTAGTCCCCTATGCAGGTCTGGATACATATGGAACAGAGTCCAATCTGTCCACTTTAACAAGTTTCTCCTAATTTTTGCTATTGATGTTAGTCCTGCAGAGACACCTCAGCTTGAGGGAGTGAAAAATTCCCTCTCCTGTAACACAAAAGAATCTTTTACTAAATTCCAATCAGCTCCACTTGTGCAAATCCCCTGAAGACAATGGGTTTTGCACAGCTGTCAGTGGGTCTATTTCCCTTCAGAACTTTTATTACTCCTAATGTTGCCTGGGGAAAGAATCCAGACTTTAGTGTAGAGATGGGGGTAGAGTTTTATTTTTTCCCAAACTGGCAGCCCTGTAAACTCAAACATCTTTATACATGTGGACTGAGCACATTTCAGATGGCAAAAACAGTCTCATAATGCCTTTGTTTGAAAATACTTTTTAAAAAAAACTTGATCTGTACTTTAAGATGGCTAATTAAAGTGAACTACGGCACAGTAAGTTTATTCTCATTTCCCCACATGTACATTTCATTTTTCAACCCTCTTTCTTAGTTCGTTTCACACAAACTGTTTTGACCTCTACTAGGGTAAGCACAGAAGATTAAGGACCATATATTGCTCCTCAGTCGCCACTTGCAACTGATATTGCATGAATAGAAGATAGTATCAAACACTTACTCCCATATACTGCCATAACACAAAACCATTTATCAGGGGAGCTACTGTCCAGATAGATGGCGATCTATCTTATAAGTACTGACCATTAACTGATACTAAGTTTCAGTACAGCATGAGCCAAATCCTGCTCAATGATGCAAGGAGAATAAGCGTTCACGTAATGTCTAGTGAAATATAGGACAACAGGAGAATTTTTAAAGGCTGCCCTCATGTACATCAGTTTGCCCAAATGAGGATTAGTCATCTTGTTAAAAAAAACAAAAAAAAAACCAGGAAGGTCGTGCTGTATGCCTTTAAAACTCTGTGCCTGTTATGCAAGTTCTATGCAACTGCATGGGGAATTAAGTTGACATGAAAGGAATGTAGAGGTAATCTGACAGGGTTTTAAAGAGAGTATGTTCTGTCTGAAACCTCTAACCCAACTGGGGCTGATATACTTCAAAACTCCATGCTTGTCCATGTACAGCTTACAAAATGCCATACGGGACTGTGGTCCAGGGGTAAGAAAGGCAGATCAGAAACCCAAGACTCATCTCTGGAGAAGAGCATCAGATTCAGTTTAGGAAACCTGTGATCCTCGAGCATCAAAGTTCTGAATGCACTGGAATTCAACATATAAAGACGTCTATGTGGAACTTTTAACACCTGCCATAGTCTCTGGGGAGCTTGGAAGTCGCACATGCACCTATTCCAATTTCTGTAAGCTCAGCAGGAGGGTGGGAAGTCTTTAGCATAAAATTTATGCACATTAAACTTTATGTGCTGAAAAGAATTCAGTATATAAATACCTATGTACTTAAAACTTTATGGCTGGACTTGAGTCATGTTCTTAATATACACCTTATTTCTTTAAATAAAATACATAGACAAACTAAATTAAACAAAGTTATTGCTGCTAGGCAACAACTATTAAAAAAAAGGCTACATACCAAGAATGTTACAGTTAATAAAACCCAAGGTGTTCAAGAGCACAGAAAGGATCAATTAAAGGTGGCTTGCAAAAGAAGGGGGAAAACACACACACGCTTCTGTACCTGATTTGGAGTGTTCATCATGTATACAACTAATTTTAAAAGTTTGTTGGAGGCAAAAAAAGAAAGTGGGGAATGGTTGGTTGCTTTTTTCTGCAAAGATTAGAAATTCATGGATGGACTCTTGCGGTGCCTTTCCTGGAAGACTGGAGATATGACAAGATAATGAAAACTAAGCAGGCTCAGAGCAGAAGGATTTTAGACTTACTGTTTAAAACAACCAAGGATGTTTTGCAATTTCTGTTAATGTTTATTTACTTATAATGACTAAAGAACACTTTAGAGCAGGGGTGCCCAACCTACGGCCCACAAGAGCATTTCATGAGGCCAGCAGCCTCTTCAACACAATATACTAGCAGCTGATTAATTATGTCATCATGTCACATCATTTTTAGTTTACACAAGTGTGTAAATAGACAATACTGTGCATAGAAACAACCTAACTAAATACATATGAAACAAGCTGAACTTAAAATATAAATCAATCGAGGGGACTTTAAATCTTATTAAAATATGTAGAATCTGTTTGGCCCACACAAGGTTGCGCTTAGATTTATGTGGCCCTCCTGTGTAAGAAGTTGGGCACCACTGCTTTAGAGAATGAAGCTCCACCAAAGCCATCATAATAATCTGCCTTCTAATTGCTGTGTGCTGTGCTCACAGTAAACATTCAAGAGCTGCTCTTCCATGAATCCTTCAGATAAAATAGGGAGGTGCTGACTATATGTCCCAGCTATTTCTACGGTGAAAAACCTGATCAGGTTCTATCTATTTTAAAAAGAGACCTCTTGGCCCTTCTCTATACCTCAAAGTAGACAGAAGTGGTACGATTTTTATTTAATTAAATGCCTTTACTTTACACTGAACAGGTGAAAAGTTCACACTGGATACCCCTAGGACAACCTCAGCTCTGAGCCACAAGATGCAGTAATCAAATATAGCACTTCACTCTAGAGCATGAATTTAACTAAATCTTTAAAAGCTTCCAACAAGAACAGACACTTAGATCCAAAGACAGAAATATTCTAAAGTTCCCAAGTCTAGATTCATAAGCCTATCAATTCCACTCCAGTTATAAAGAGATAGGGTGAAATAAATAAAGATCTGATTAACTTCCTGTTTGGAGGTCTCTCTCTCGGAAGAAGGGAAAGGTCAAGGGACATAAGGATGATCAGGTTTGGGTTCTTCCTGTATTTTTCAGACACATATAGCACCAGTGAATCTCATGATGGCGCTTGTGACAAGACAGTTGAAAAGACACATGCAACACCTATTCCTTACATCCTCACTGTACATTGTATTTTAACCACCACATCATTCAGACATTACTGAAACAAGTTTATGTAATGGGCCACATACAATGGGAATGGTCAAATCTTGTTCCGTATTAAACATTATACACATTTGCTTTATCAACCTTTGATTGTACAGCCCCTAGGGTCAGCAATTAAGGTTCAGATTTTTTCCTTAGGGTGATACTGTATAGGGAACACTGATGCAAGATCATCCAAGGCAAAGTCTGAGTTTTAAATAGGCCACTATGAAGTCATCATTACCACTGTACTTTCTAAAAACAGAAAAACACATAAACATTAAAATGAAGGTGCATTAAGAGTTTAAAAACCTTGTTCAAGACCCAGGAAACTAATGAAGAATGGGCAGGAAGCACAAAACCTGCCCTCAAACCCCTTCTCTTCATGATAAGCAACTGGTTTGATGAAGTGGGTGCTCAGGTGTGACACACCTATGTGTAAACCAACTGATAAAGCTGAATATACTGCTTGTCTCTAGGAAACGGGGCAGGAGAAGAGGCTAGTACCTAAACTGCAATGCCCATGATTGTAGAAAGGCTGCAACTCCTTCAAGGGTTGGGATAAACTGGGCTCTCACCCCTCAGTGAAATGGTGGATAGCGAAACAGCATTGTGCCTGACTGTGTACACACAACAGAAATGCCATTTACTGTGCTCTCTTCCCTAGTGCAAATGTAGATAAGGGTGACAAGCTGCTGGTCTAAACACTGAGGGAAAGGCAAGGCATTGGTTCGCAATGGGCAGCTGATTTGAAGTACTGTTGGTAGGCCATATAGTAGATTGGCAGATTGCAACCCAAGTTGGAAAGTCATATTTTATGGGTGAATGGCTTTAAGAGGATTTCTGGTATATAGTATGAACTATATTCTGACAGAGCAAAGGTTAGTTTTGCTTGAATGCACCTTGAGATTATGCATTTACACTGAAAAGACAATGAACTGATTTAAAATATCCTATTACCTTTCCCTTAAAACTATGGAAACAAGAGATAAATGCAAAATGTATTAACTCCAATATTCCTTGGTCCATCACACTAACTTTATACTTACTATTTCATTGTGATGTTACAGTTTAAATTTAAAATCAATAAAGTTCTCTGAGTTATAAAGTAAAAAGATTAAGAGGCCACAAACTGAACACACACAGTACTCCAGGGTAATTTAGGCTCAATGGAGCTCTGCAGCCTGACACTCAGCCCACATTCCTTTACAAAATTTGCACTCCCCTTTCCTGATTAACTGCAATAATGCCAAGTAGAATAAGCAAACAATCTTTGCAAATGAAAACAAATACTATTTCATGGCTTGTCCTGCCAAGAAACCACAAGCTCTATTCCAGCTCCAGGAAACTGAGTACATAACCTCATGACATGGCCCTCTGCTCAGCTAAAGCCAAGGCCTAAAATATCAAATTAGCTACTGAACCAGAGAATCTCCAGGACGACAAGGCAAGAATACTGCTGTATAATTGGTCAGGACAGACTATGTACTCTCAGTTAAATGGTCAAGCAACAGCACTTAATTGGATGCAATTAAGTGTCAGACCACTTTCATATCACACCTAAATCAGAGGTTATTTAAATATTTTAAAATAGCAAACTAGTTACATTAACTTACGGGGAAACAAATAGAATATTTTTTTCCTTTATGAAACAGCAGCTATGAATCCTAATAGCCAGTATTCACAGTAGTCAATTGTTAAATTCAGCATACATAGTTATTTGACACCTGAGTTATCCTCCGTCTAATTTCACTGCTTTAGATCATAAGATTCTGAAGTCTCATTTGAGTAATTTTAGTCTATAGCTCTGAAAGTTTAATATATTTTGCTCAAGCTCCAAAAGTTAAATACAGCTGCTGGAAGTTAATCATTAACTTTGCCCTTTAAATTACTCCAGTCAAACCAGTGTTTACACTGTACATGACTTATCTTTGCCGTGACGTGTGTAGTTTAAAGGATACAAGAGGAACAGAGCTCACCTGAACATGTTTCAAATGTCAGTTTAGTCAATAGAATTGAGGGATTATTAGCAATATGTTATGGAGACACACAAAAAAGACAATGTCTTTTAATTTTGCAGTTATACTTCTTGGAAGGTTTTTGTTTACTTTAATGAGTTGATTAAATATTTTAACACAAATTTATCATTTTGGCTCAGAAGGAAAGTTATGGGAAGGTAATGTAGTTTGGTCTCTTATAATCCAGTGTTCTAACACTATACTAAAAATTCACCCTCCCCTCCACCCCCCCAGAAAAACCAACATTTAGCCCCTTCAGATCTGGCAACTGTATAAGCAAAGAAGGAAATGTATCCTCCTCCAAAATAGGCTACTTTCATACATGAAGCATGTTGCAATCAGATAGTGTGTTGCCTTTATGTGTTAACAAGGTGTGAAAGAAACATTGAAAAGGTCTGCTGCTGTAATAAAATGTGTTCCTTTATTGCCATGCCACAAGGGAACTCAGAGCTGACACATGTATTCACAGATTGCAGAACATATTGCTGAAATCACACTCCAAATGGCTACATGGATCAACAGTTGAATGCATCCATATTCTATCATGCAGATGTAAAAAACCAGAGAGTTTAAGATTATGAATATTGACAGTTTAGACAATTCAACTAGTTTATTTATAAAAACTCTGCCGTACATCCACATACTATAGCTATAAGGTTAGCACTAGGCTTCTCTTGTTAATTGACCTTTTAAAGGACTTAAGCAGAGCTTGGGGCCAGGTGTACCATCGTTTTAAATATCAAATATATAAAGCAGAAATCATCAGAAAGCTTCCTTGTTGATCCTTTGTTTTTCCTATATGGTACATTTGTGTCACAACTACATGTGAATTTACTCTCTGGTTGATGTTAAATTAGTAACAAATAAAAACCCGCTGAAGGCAGACAATGACATCTAGGAAATAAATACACCTTATCATTAGAACCTTGAGCAGATACAAAATTTGTATCTGCATCCGATCTGCAAAAAATGGTCGGTGGATATCTACTTCTGCATTCGTGGATGCGGATATCCGCAGATTTGCAGGGCTCTATTTATCATTCACATCTCTACTGAAAGGTATACCTACTAGTTTAATTTGTCTATAGCGAATAAGTATTAGAAAAATGTTCATTTTTCTATAGTCTTACTGAACCTGATTTCTTTTCCAAATACATGTTCCTACAGTATCTTTTTAAATATATGCTAGAAGCACACTGCTATAATTAAGACTCAAATTAGGATTAGACCCACCAAACAATGTCACCTGCCCCTACATGTATGCTTACTCCTAGCCACACTGCAAGTGGATTTCCCAATACCTTTTATATAATTCCAATCCTTCCCATCAGGCAATTATGGCTTGATTTTCAGAGGTGTAGTGCACCCTCAGTTCTGGTTGGCCTCACTAGTAATTTAGAATGCTCCACTGTTGAAAAATCTGTCCACAATTTCTCACCATCTCATCAAGGTTCCCACATCGACTGCTGGGTACATATCCAAAAAATCCTGCCTACATTTACCCCATTTCAGACTCATCAGATAATGCCAGAAGTCAAAAATGGAAGTTGTCCAATCTAGTTTTTTCTAGTTGCCCAATGGCTTAGGTAATAAGACTCCTACCTTCCCTTGATTTCCATACTCCTAAAAATTGCCAGTGGCACCACACCATTAATATCAGCTCTTTCTTATGAGGTCTACGTACTTTGAAACAGCTACAGACTTTATACTTCCGTCTGCCTAGATAAGAACATTAAGGGCATAAGCATAGTGTGTAAGGAAGCAGCCAAAGTAGGGACTGATGCACTGGGGGTGAGGAGATAAAATCGGGCCCAGACTGGGCCACTCCATCTACCCCCAGCACCCATCGGACCCAAAACTGGGTAGGGGAAAACCCTGCTCCCTACCAAAAGAAAACTAGGAGACAGGTGGTGTCACCTCCTGCACCAGCCCCTGGCCTTGGGGAAAAACTACTGGAAGAACCAGCCAGACGCTCCAGCTGGTAGGAGGGGCTGCATAAGCAGCCAAAGCCTGTACCTTTGAACATCAGAGCCCTTTCTATGGTTATGACTGGACTACTTCTGCTAACTGGCTATTTGGGACAGTCAACCTCAGCTTCATTCCACATATGCCTTTTTTACCTTCTTCTGCCCTGCCATGTCTCCAACTCAGCTTCCCTTTTCTTTCCAGCATACTCCCTTCTAATTAAAGCCATCAAAAATAAAGCTACTCTGTAATCACATTGTTCACACTTCTCGTGTGTTATACTCATTCCCCTATCTTCTATCTTGTCTATTCAAGATAGTGAGCTCTTCAGGGCAGGAATTGTCTGGAGCTCTGTGTACAGAGAGTGCCTAACAATGAGGCCCCATCCTTGGTTGGTCCTTAGGCACTACCCTAATAAATATAATTAATAACAAAGTATGGATGTTGTTTTCTTCTTCACACTAGTATAATACTTACAGTCTACTATCCTACTGAGCAGAGAATGTATGTAAAAGGTGAGGGACAAAGGAACAACTTTCCCCCTCTCAATAAGCAGCACACATTAATAATATTTTTACAGTCTTCCCAAATAGATTATTGCTTTGATAGCATTGCAGTGTTAGATGAAAGAAATACAGCATGCATGGCATTATAACTCTCTACCCCACCAATGAAATCTTATTCAAACTTCAGTCAGGTTCCAATTAAAGCTCATCCCTATCCAGCCGACATGTAGAACCTTAAACAAAAAAATTAGCCATTTCAATAAAGGAAAAAAGGCCACAAAAGTAGTAATTTATGATAACCCCCCCATATATTATAGGTTATGAGGAGCTCTGAAATGTGGAATTTGTTCCGGAATTACGCTACCTCCAGCAGGTGGCACTGCTTACTTTTCAAAAACAGCATCTACTCTCGCATTTATATTTTACATAGCCTGGAGAGGTGTAAGATAACCTTGTAAAACTTACTTCTGTTGCTCTAACACTTCCCCAGGCAAAATCGTAGCCCACCACTCCATAGGAGTGCAAGAGCAAATTCTACCAAAAAATAGTTAAAAGGATTGCAATGAGAAGTCTTATATCTGAGTCAATTTTTTTTTTTATACTTAAAGAAGGTCATATTTCCAAACTTGTATTGATCCGGATACAAGGCAGCAGTAGCCAGATACCAATTCTTTCAGAAGTGAAAAGTGATTTGCACTTTTAAAATGGAGACATTTTAAAGGGGCCCAATTTCCAGAGAGTAGGTGGTTCAGCACCAGGGTGATCAGGTGTCCAGTTTTCGATTGGAACACCAACTCGAAAAGGAATCCTGGCGGTTCCGGTCAGCACCACCAACCAGGCCGATCAGCGGTGCTGCAGCACTAAAGCAGGCTAGTCTCTACCTGTCTTGACTGGCATTGTGCTGCACCCTGGACGTGGCTAGCAGGTCCCGCTCCTAGGCAGGGGGCCACAGGGTGCCGTGCGCTGCCCTCCGCTGGCCAACGGGAGCTGGGGAGAGGGGTACCTGCAACCAAGAGCAACATGTGGAGTCTCCTGGCCCCACCGCCTAGGACCCAGACCTGCTGGCTGCTACCGGGGCAGGCAAGCAGCCTACCTTAGCCCCATCACTGACCGGGAGCCGCTGGGCCTCAACCCCCTGCCCCAGCCCTGAGCCCCTCCACAAACCCAGAGCACCCTCCTGCACTCCAAATGCTTCATCCCCAGCCCCAGCTCAGAGCCCATACTCCCAGCCCAGAACCCCCCTCACCCTCCCTGCACCGCAACTACCTGCCCCAGCCCAGAACCCCCTCCCACACCTTAACCCCTCATCCCCAGCCCTACCCCAGATCCCGCATCCCCAGTTAAAGCCCTCACCCCTCACACACCCCAACCCCCTGCCCCAGCCTGGTGAAAGTGAGTGAGGGTAGGAGAGAGTGATCCACCAAGGGAGGGAGTAGGGCCTCGGGGAAGGGGTGGGGCTAGGTTGTTCGGTTTAGTGCAGCTAGAAAGTTGTGTGACTAGAAGGTTGGCAACCCTATTCAGGACTTTCAGAAAGTCATCCCTTAGAAAGTATCAGAGGGGTAGCCGTGTTAGTCTGGATCTGTAAAAGCAGCAAAGGGTCCTGTGGCACCGTATAGACTAATGGATGTATTGAAGTATGAGCTTTCGTGAGTGAATATCCACTTCATCGGATGCTATCCCTTGGAAAGAACATCAAGCTGGATACCTAAAAATTGAGACATCTATGAACAAAGGAATTTTCACAACCCACTCACCTGGTTCTGGTGCAGAACTAAAACTCCACCATAAGACTCACGGTTTGGCCACAAACCATGCAAGACTGTTTATATATGGTTTAGACCTAGAAATAGACAAAATCTGAACACAGAAGAATTTTGAGGCCTGTTGAAACGTCTTTTTAAAAAAAGCTTGTATTACCAGAGTTTAATTTTTTTTCCCCAAATTCTATTCTTTGTTTAGAATTTCATATTGTAGTAATTTAGAGGTAAGCTCTTTTTGTAGTTGTCCCAATTTGTTTCAACAGCAAGTTTTTGATTCTTCTGTTATGCTACTAGAAACCTGACTCCAATGCTTAATGGCGCTACAGAGATCTGTAGAGTGTGTTCTGTATTCACTATTTGTCTTTTTTTCCTAGCATCTAGAATTCATCAAGTTCTCTTGAAGTGAATTATAGCTGATTTGCAAAAAAAAATAAGGTGTTCTGAAGGTATGAGCTACGTAACTACTTCATTTAGGCCTCCAACATTCATGAGGTAAAAAAATAAAATAGGGGAAGACTTAAATGACTGGACAAAAGCCACTTATTGAGTCAGCGTTAGAAGTCAGGAGTCCTTAGTAGCTAGGTCCATGATGTGATCATGTTAGCAACTGAAAAAAAAAGTCTAGCTAGGAAAATAGATTCTCACCTTGGCCAGATGGAAAGAAAAGATGCTTCATCTACAGTATTTTATTTGTACAAAAGGAAGTCAGTACGTCCCAAAACGACAGAACTGTGCAAGTTTCACTGAACTTAAGACAGACTGGATCTATCTAGTCTAGGTGAAATGGATAAGGTAAGATTACTGTCCTACAGTGAAGAGTGTATAAACGACTTGCTAACACTGCCAATCTAGGAAGTTTGACTGCTCTGGAACAATTACGAATCCAGTCAGTGCTGGCACAATGTACCATAACATTTCATTATTTCTAACCCCATGTTCCACATCTTATACCCTTGCACAAACAGCCTATGTTCTCGATTTGGATATAAAGGATCAAATCTGGGACTCGTGTGTGTAGCTGCAACCCTGTTAACTTTAAGGGAGTTGCATGCTAATTACACCATCGTTTACTTTGACCCAGGGTACCCTACATCTGTTATTTATTTACCCAGTAACTTGCCATTATGAGGCTCTTGTTTTAGCAAGATCTTTAATGCTACATTTAGCATTTCTTTGTCTTGCAAATGCTAAGATACACATCATCTTTTGCTCCAGTTTCCAGCTAGCTTACACTTAGCCAGAAAATGCAAGGTTTGTGGAAACTTATCCTTATAATTGTCACAATGGTGTTTAGATAAGTCACCATAAAGTCAGACCTCATCCACACTAGATATGTTTTGCTGAAATTGCTATACCACCATCCCTCCTAGTGTAGGCATCACCTATCCAGTATATGCGCATATAAGTATCCTTGCTGTTTTAAGTGTACCTACGCTAGGGTTTACACTATCTTAGCTATGTCAGTAAAAAAATATAATCTTCCCCTCCCCCCAAATAATTTAGTTATGCTGGTATAAATTTTAAGTATAGATGAGGCAGGTCTCAGACTAGTCTCTTTGGAAGCCGGTTGGCTTTTGAAGATAATATACAAGCGTCCACACATTTGAAACACTTACTGCGATGTCTGTTAATGGTGTGATTTTCAGTGACATTTCTATGCTGGCAAAAGCCCTAGCGCAGAAGAGTCCTTTTGCTAGTACAGCTTACTTTGCTCACTGAAACAGTACAAGCTATACTGAGAAGAGCCATATTTTGCTGATGTGAGCTACACCTACACCAGAATGATTTGCCAGTATAGCTAAACTACCAAAACTTTGTAGTGGAGACTAGTTCTTAATAAATTGTTGCTGTTGGTTTCCTGAGGGAGTCTGAAGCTGTTGGTGACATCCAATAAAGGTTTAAGTGACCTGAGAACTCCATAATTGGGAACCAGCCCCTTAGTATAAAACTACCACAGCCATGGTCAGCAGAGAGGATCCAGTTCAAGCACTTTCAGCATAAGAGAGGGAGGTGAAGTCCAGCAGGATGTTTTCTCTCAAAGGCCCTTTAACTTCAGGAACTGGTCCCTCCACTTAGTCCATAACAGTCTAAGTTTGCCCTGGAGATCAACATTCTGCAAGGCCCAAGGCTCTTCAGGGCAAGGACTGACTTTTTGTTTGGCAGTTGTATAGTCCCTAGGCACTACTGCAAGACGTACAAATAGTTTTTCTGGTGGAATTGCAGAAAGGTGCACACTAGGGGAGAGATATTACTACATGCATGTGTTTACTGTATTGGTGAATGTGTTGGCTGCATGAGCAATGGAAAGTTACTAGAAAACATCAAAAATAAATCATACCTCATTCAGAGTTACACAAGCAGCTTGCATCACCTCCAGCAAAATACCAAAATACCCACAAGAAACTCCCAGGCTTCTCACACCATGCCCTGTGCCTGGAGTTGTTTCTGTGAGCCAAATTCCCACTCCAGAAAGATTTCTTTTAGTATGTACTCCAAGGTCAACTTCCACAGCTGTTCTCTGTGCCTGACTTTGATCCTTGTAACACACATTAAATTTCAGCCTCCTCTCAGCTTAACTCACTGATGCCCTATTGTGAGCCAAATCTTGAGTACCTCCTAGCTTTCTTACAAAAGAAAATTCATCCTGAAAAAAGCTGCATTATCTTTTTCCACAGCCAAGTTATACTGCATACAAAAAAGTCATGTTAAAAGAATGTCAATGTTAGAAAGTCAAGCACTCAAGAAGTTAGGAAAAGCCAGGATTCAGGTTGCCTAAATCCTGTCCCCTTTACATCTATGTATTATGATAAAAGCTAAGAGATCAACTGAAGTTTTCAGTTTCCGGCTGAAAAAAATATTGATACAAAAATTGATTTGAAAATATTGATAAAAAAATCGACATTTCCCATTTTTTTCCACCATTTTTTTTTCTGGCCAAAAGTATTCACCAAATTCCACACAAATTCCCAAATAGTTTGGGTGTTCCAAAAAGTATATTTTTTCAGCAAGTACTATTCCCCAAAAAACTCTCTTAAGTTAGTTATGATACAATCCCTATCAATGTGATTATGTGAGAATTTTCCCACAGGACCCCTACTTCATTCACAGCAGAGGCTACAAGTTGCTCAAGAAGTGAGGTAGCTGGTTGATCTTTTTATACTCACAAATTAGAGTTGCCCCATCCACTATTAAATGTACACCATCCAAACTCAAATGAATATGGACTTATGAATCAGACAGTATCTGAGCCTTACACACATTAAATTAATTCACTTTGCAATATCCCTGTGAAGTAGAGAGGAATTTTATGAAAGAGGAATTGCAGCAAAGGAAGATCAAGGCAGAAATAGGCATTAGTCTCCATCAATTTTGGGTGCCTCAGTGACTGGGCACCCAGCTTGACACCAAGGGTAAAACAGCACTTTATAACATTCAAAACACTGCACACATATTGACTAAGTTACTTTCACAATACCTCCATTAAGTATGTAGTAATCCCATTTTGCGGATGGGAAAAATTGAGGCAGAGAGGCAAAGTGACTTGCCAAAGGCCATACAGCAATTCATTGGCAGAGTTAGGATTTCTAGCCCCATGGTCATGCCTCTACCTCTAGGCCATAATGCCTTATTCCCAGAGGTAGTGAGCATTCTCAGCTACCTCTGACAGGGCTTAGGGTGCTCAGCCCTTCTGAAAACCAGACTCCTTCAAAGTAGGCATTCAGAGAATTAGTGCAATTAGTGACCATCTTCAAAGATTTCTGTTCATGTGACTTGCTCAGAATTACACAAAACCAGGGATAAAACACAGTTCTCCTGGGTGGCATTCAACTGCTTTAGGTAGGATAGTTTGGTGGTTCATGATCCACACACCTTCCAGAGCAAACGAAGGGGGAATCTTACAGACAATGGACTAATTTGCTACGCAATTAGTTCAATGAGCACTGTCTATCTTGTGCTTTGGATTAGGCACTGGTCTGTATGGCTAGAGTGCAACTATGCAATAAAACGCTGTATTATGAGTCACACGCAAGAGGGGGCAGAATTTAATGCTGCCTGTGCCAATTTTAATTCCAGCATTTCCTAACTTGAGTCCTTGACTTGCAATCATAACATTCTTTTAAATGTAGCTCTCTGTATGCAATGTCCTAGGGTTTGGGGGTTTTTTAAACAAAAGAAAAAACCCAAATTGTTATGTGCAATTTTGCCAGTATGCAAAACCTATATTTATACTGGCCCAACTTCTCAGAAGTTTATCAGTAGCGTATTGTAGTGACATCCAGCTACCTAATTGCCCCACAGCACATTAGTATACTATGATATAATAAATGTTAGGCTCCACTGATCAGAATTGATCAATGAGTACCCACTGTGACAGCTGGTTGTTTCATTTTTAAAAAAGGAATTATGTTTGCTTACTTGCAAATTCATGAAGTTCCATAGTCTGCAATGGTTTCCCAGTCATTTAGCACAAATAGTTAGATTCTTTAGATGATTAAAAAGCTATTTGTAAGAAAAAATTCAGAGCTTTAACACAATGTTTGAATTATCAACTTCCCTATCAACCAGATGTATTGCACTCACAGTAAGGTAAGGGTAGAACTGCCTGAAAGACCATTCTCAAAGCGTAGTTATCAGTGATTTCCTGTCAAAATGGAGGATAGGTGGGAAATGTATCTAGTGCGGTTCTGCGGGGTCTGTTCTGCATCCAGAACTATTCAATATTTTCATTAAAGTCCTGGATAATGAATGCAGAGTATACTTATAAAATTTGCCTTGGGAGGGGCTGTTAGTTCCTTGGAGGACAGGATTCAAATTGAAAAGGACCTTGACAAACTGGAGAACTGGTCTAAAACTAAACAGAGGCACTTATAGAATATCAGGGTGGGAAGGGACCTCAAGAGATCATCTAGTCCAAACGCTGGCTCAACACAGGGACAATCCCCGGACAGATTTTCGCCCCAGATCCCTAAATGGTCCCCTCTAGATTGAACTCACAACCCTGGGTTTAGTAGGCCAATGCTTAAACCACTGAGCTATCCCTCCCCCACTGTTAAACCCAGAGTTGTGAGTTCAATCCTTGAGCAGGCCATTTAGGGATCCGGGGCAAAAACTTGTCTCAGGGACAGTACTTGGTCCTGCTGTAAGGCAGGGGACTGGACTCTATGATCTTTCAAGGTCTCTTCCAGTCCTATGAGATAGGGATATCTCACTTCAGTAGAGATAAATGCAAAGTACTACATTTTAGGAAGGAAAAAAAATCAAAACACAACCGCAAAATGGGGAATAACTGGCTAGGTAGTAGTCCTGCTGAAAAGGATCTTGGGGTTATCGTAAATGGAATATGAATCAACATGATGCATAATACAAAAAAAGGCTAATATTCTGGAGTGTATTAACAGAAGTGCCATATGTAAAACATGGGAAATAATTGTCCCACTCTACTCTGCACCGGTGAGACCTCAGCTGGAGCACTATGCCCAGTTCTGGGCGTCACACTTTAGGCAAGGTGTGGACAAATTGGAGAAAGTCCAGAGAAGAGCAACAAATATGTTAAAAGATTTATCTGACCAATGAGGAAAGGTTAAAAAACAGAAAGTATGCATGTTCAGAACAGGACAAGACGACAGGGGCGGGGAGAGGACAGGAGGAAGAAGGAACCTAATAACAGTCTTCAAATGTATTAAAGGTGTTATAAAGTGGACAGTGATCAACTGTCCACTAGAGGCAAGACAAGAAGTAATGGGCTTAATCTGCAGCAAGGAAATTTTTTCTAACTATAGCTAACCACTAGAATAGGCTTCCAAGGGTTGTTGCTCAATCGCTGTCTTTGAAGGTTTTAAGGAATAGGCTGGACAAACACCTGTCGGGGGAAGGGTGATGTCTGTATACTTGGTCATGCCTCAGCGTAACGGGGCTGGACCTGCTGACCTTTCAAGATCCCTTCCAGCCCTACAGTTCTATGATTCTCCGATTAAATTTGACACTTCTGGTCTTCTAGAGATTAAACTCCTAAAAAAATGTCCTATTATGTAGAAAAGGATATTAAGATCTTAAACTAATTCTATACTTTGCCAGACAGCTTAACCTACATTTTCTGTAATCGTGTCAGCCAATTTTTAAAACTCATTCAGTTACTAAGCACCAAACCAACATTTGTTTAGGATTTATGATCACTTCTGTAATTTAGATATGCAAGCAATTTAAGCAGCCAGTCAACCTAAAATGCTGAAACACTAAGAGGCCTGCAACGGAGCATATAATCACATAAAATTGTAAATTCACTGCACGGGATATCACACAGCTTTGTTCCCTAACACTCCAGTTATAAACCTCTCAATTGCTGCCGCCTTTCCCCTCCCCTCCCCCCCAAAACAAACAAACAAAAAAAACCACACCCACAACAAAACAAACAGGTAGCAACAAACACATCTCATTCGTGCGTCTGACGAAGAGGGTATTCACTCACGAAAGCTTATGCTCCAATAGGTCTGATGGTCTATAAGGTGCCACGGGACTCCTTGTTGCTTTTTACAGATCCAGACTAACACAGCTCTCTCTCTGATACTTGACATCTCATTCAGGTATATCCAGAAAGTTTTTGTTTAGGAGCTGGTTACAGAAATAAATTTATTTTTTGGTCTATCTGGAGGCAAGGGAGGACAAAAGATAGAAGTATCCTAACAATTAATTCCTATCTTTATGACAAACAATGGAAATAAACCAAGGGCACCCTTCTGGCTATTTTGATAGAGACCAAGAATGTAACCCTGAAGGTCAAGAAAGAAAAGGTCTACCTGTAAGTGCTCAAATGAAGAAGTCAATGGATTAGGACATGATTTGTTTCCACCTGTGACAGTCTGAGCTTGGCTGTGGGATACATAGCATTATCTAGCATTGTGAATATTCCATTTCCATAACAAAACAACCTGAGCAGTTAAAATAATAATAAAAAAAAAATGAACACCTGACAAGCTAAACTGTTTGCAGATGAGAGGGCTGCATAATGTCAGCTATTAGAAACTACCTGCCATCATCAGAGATATCAAAGGTGTATAGCCGATCAGAGACAGAACACAAATCAGTACAGCCTTGTTTGAAAGGAGGTGAGAGTGACTTATCTCTGTATCTAAAGATATTCAGTGATTTTATCTGGGAGACAAATGAAGTTCTGGTATACAAATTACTAAAATCACAGGAGGATTAGGAGAATTAAAAGGATACTGAGAATCTGTAATTTAGGTAGTTAAAAGAATGCAAAAGTAGAAGTAGTAAGAGTTTCAGGCATGATACCTACTCGATTTTTCATGCCAAATTTTTTAACACTTACAACCAAGTTTTCTTTTGAAAGTACAGTTAAAGTTGGCACTTGATGGTATTTTCAGTTTCACTGAAGTAAATCAACAGATTAAGAAGATACTGTCCTCCTCATACTACATACCACTAGTTAAAAATCAGACTTCTGTCTGAGCTAAATTGACAGTAACCCTTTAAGTTGGAAAACGGCTATATAGGCAGAGTATCTGCATTTCTCCCTAGATGTTCATTTGTGAAAGAGCAAGGAGCTTGGCTTTGTACAATTAGTAACCAGAGACTAGATTAATGCTAGAATTAGCAATATTAGACGACGGTTCTCTTGCCAGTTTTAAATATTCCCCCATGCAGCGACACTGTAATTTTCTCTTTTAAAATAAGGTTTAAGAAAGCTGAGAAGGGATTAAAAGCCAAACAGCATAGCAAGCAATAAGACAGAGAAGTCCATTAAGAATTGTTACAAAATATAAATATATACCTTCTTACACCAACATAACTGCCTTTCATATTTCATATTGAAATTTTGCAGATACCTCAGGATTTGGAGTTGGGAAACAGAGCTAAAGAGGCAGACAGCAGGGTCTCAAATGAATAACCCCCTCCTGTAGGAGGTGAAAAGTCTATACAGAGCAGAGGTGGTGCGAACCCATTGCAGGCACTAAGCCGGAATCTTTTTGGGGGGGGGGGGGGGGGGGGGCAACCCACACAACACATACTAAAAAAAAAAAAAAAAGAAAGAATAGGGAGCCCCCTGGAGTTGTTCAGGGCTCTAAGCAATTGCTTAGGCTGCTTATGCCCAGCACCAGCTCTGACACAGAGAAAGAATTTTCCAATTCTAAAAGTGATTTTAGTCCCAAGACAATTGAATTGCCCACAACAGCATTCTGACATTTAATTATAGCACCTCCAAAAAGGCTCAAACCCCTGAAGTTACTTAAATATATGTGATGTGTCTACCAGGGGCAGCTCTAGCCGCCCCAAGCACAGCAGTCAGGCAGCCTTTGGCTGCTTTCCTGCAGGAGATCCCCAGTCCCGCGGATTCAGTGGTGCACCTGCAGGAGGTCCGCTGGTCCCACAGCTGCGGCGTACCCGCCGCCGAAATGCTGCCGAATCCGAAGGACCGGCGGACCTCCCACAGGCAAGCTGCCGTAGGCTGCCTGACTGCCGCCCTCACAGGGACCAGCAGGGTGCCCCCCATGGCTTGCTGCCCCAGGCACACGCTTGGAGCGCTGATGCCTGAAGCCATGGCTGGTGGCTACCATGTGTCTACGCTTCGAGCTAGGAGATGCTAATGCTAGCTCTCATCCTACTACAGTGCTAAAGACAGCTACAGTCGATGGAACACAAGCAGGGGAAGGGTGGATGGACTAGCCAGCCCACATATGTACCTAGGGTCCCAGATAGATTCTCGGGGAGGCAATCTATCTCCTCCCACAGTTCGCATTGCCATAACTATATTCTTATTAATGTACTAACTCAGTGAGATCTAGTGGGAGTATGTCTCCTCAAGGTGGGAATCATGACCCCAGTTCAAAGGGAAGACATATGCTTAATGGGGAAAAATAAGCAGAGCCCAGGAGGGACAGGAGGCGTGTGGCAGAGCAAATAATCCAGAGCACCTGACTCCCAGTGCTAAGCCTTACCTATGAAGTGCAATATAAATGTCAGCAACAAGTCCCTGGCTGATAGTATTAATTTCCATTTGTCCACTGAGCTAGCGTCTTGACATTTGGCACAAATTCAGCATTGAAACAACAAGTGAAAAAAGGTTAACAACTGTCACAGGATCCCAATAATGTTCTTCCAGCCAACTTGTGAGCCCATACCAAGAGCTCTTAACTTAAATTGATTAAACTAAGGAGAGAAGGGTCAAATATTATGGTCTGCACAACTCAAGTTGAGGGCCGTTAACTCCATGAAGCAGATAAGCCATCGAGAAGGGACAGTACAACTTGGAACCCCAATTACTCCCCTAAGGTTAATTAAGTTTCTACTATCCAAGCAGTTCATGTTCTATTGCACAAGAAGGAAAAGGATGATGCAGACTTCTAACTCATTACACAGGAAATGGTCATACACCACCAGCAGTAGATTATGGATTAGTTCATTTGCAGAGGAAATACCAAAGAGAACCCCAGTAAAGCTCAACTCAGGTATCTCAAAGTTCATAAAGGAAGGAGCATGTCACCCCAAATAGACAGGACATCTGAACAGACCTTTGATACTTGAGACTACTACTGGGGATGGCATGCTTGCTGAAGTGTTACCTTAGTGACAATAACAGGGTCTGGTCTACACTGGGCGGTTGGGTGGGAGGAAAATCGATCTAAGTTACGCAACTTCAGCTACGTAAATAACATAGCTGAAGTCAACGTACTTAGATCTACTTATCGCAATGTCTTCACTGTGGTAAGTTGACTGCTGACGCTCCCCCGTTGACTCCGCTTGTACCTCTTGCTTCGGTGGAGTACCGGAGTCAATGGGAGCGCGCTCGGCAGTCGATTTATCACGTCTTCACTAGACGCGATAAAATCGACCCCTGCTGGATCAATCACTCTGGAGGTAAGTGTAGACATGCCCTAGGAGACCAAATACAACAGGCTAGAAAAAACAATATAAAATGTAGGCTATCACACTCAGTTTTTCCCACTAGAGCGGATCAACTAGGTTTACAGTAAGTTTAGGGGTTGATTTTACTAGCCAATAGATCATATTTTTATTTAATAAATATTCTACTTTGGCAACACAAAAGCATCAGAATTTGATCCTCTTCAGGTTTTACCATCAGCTTAATTTAAAGGCAGAACTAGCTTCTTAATACCAGAGCGGCAAGATGAGCAATGGTTCCACGGAGCGCTGAATTTACATGAGAAGTCCTAAGTTGGAGACTGAGGTGAAGAGCTTGACTCATCATCCATGACAGATGTACTTTAAAGGCTATAGAGATTACTTGCTTTTGGGAGGTTTCCATAAAAATGGGTGATATTTCAAACACACGTATCTCCAGAGATTTCCCCCAGGGGGTTGAGGGAGGGAAGAAGTGAATCAGACACCACCTCTTAACTAATCTATGGTACCTACTCCTACACATGCCAAGTGCTATTTCTATTCTACTCCTCCCACTAGAAAACTAGGAAGAACTGTGGTGTTAGACCTGATTTTCTATCTGACATATGAGGGAAACGGCTGTTCCAAGCAATGCAAGACTGGCATCACAATCAGAGCAGTTGCACAAACATAAATTGCCAGTTCTGCTGTTGGGAACGGGTGTCGCAGTCAGTGCAGAAGAGAGTTCTAGTATCTATCAAAGTGCATCAATTGCATTGGTTAGATCATTAGGAGATACGCACTCATTGAATGGAATACCTATGCTCCTAAATAAATGACTGATGCATTATGCACCTAGCAGCACCACACTTGGCATCATTTAAATAAAACAAATTAAGTTGTGGTATTTCATTTGGCAGCTGCATGCGCGCTAAATCTAAGACACATACATACAGCTGTGTGACAACAGAGGGCACATTTGTATAGAGAGCACATACTTTGACAACCTGTACATGGAGAGATGATGCAAGAGTATGACCAGTGTAAGAGTATTAGCTCCCCATAAATGGAAATGGGAGCCAGGAAAAAACTAGGCAGCAAGATGTAAATGTTCACTTACAGATTCTCATTTGCTTCCCACTTGCATGACAAAGAGTTTGAAGGGACCCACTAGAGAAACATCCTATCACTAGAACGGATTTGTACACACAGGATTTTGAACTTGAGGATTTGAAGGATTTTTTTTTTTTTAAAGCCACTGGAACACTTGAGAGAGAGTTAGTATTAACTAACCTTGTAATTTAAAATTGATCCACCCAGATGGAGAATAACTTTTAAAAAGGCAATCACCTTCTCATGCTGGAAGGTAACTGGTCAAAGAGTCAGAATCTTACATTAGCCATTAGATGCATTGTTTACATAGAGATTACTTAATAAAATAAAAACAAAAACAAGAAATGAATTCAAACCCAAGAGTTTCCAAATATTTCAAATTCAGACCTTACTAACCTCTATGGAGAAACTGGAGATAAAAATATATTCAGTCAACAGTTTGTCGCCTTCTGAGCCCAAACCTGCCATGATATACTTAAATATAAATTGATACTTTCTCAGCTGTCTTGAGTTTAAATAGCTCTAGCTTATTAAGGAGGTTGGTCCAAAAGTTAAGTGGACCAGCTCCATCTCCTGTCTTCTTCACAAACATTGAGCATCAGAAGTCATTTCCTCTTCAATATAACTCCAGGATCCATTACAAATATGGTGGTAACTCTTAGTCTTCAGAACCTGTCATTTCTCTAGGGCATTGAATAAGACAACCTAAAAAGCTCACCCACCCCCCCCGCCCTCTCTCTCACACACACACACACAAAATTTTAGCACTTTCCAACTTTTGGCTTGTTTTAAAAGGGTGATTTAAAGATTATTTTTATCTACATTATTGAGTTGCCTAAAAGCCTTGTGCTAAGCTCTGTACAACCACAAAAGATGTTCTCTGCCCTAAATACCTTACCCTTACCTCTTAATACAAATATAGGAATGTGGGGCTGGAACACAGATGACCTCTTGAGGTCCTTTCCCTGTCCTGAAGCAGGATTATAAAAATTCAGATTTAACGCTGCTGGATTTCAATCCGATTTGGTCCTTTTGCCTGCAAACAGTGAGCACACATGCTTCTTTACTTCACTTAGTTCCACTGAAGTCACAGAAGTAGAATTATGCATGTGCTGAAATGTTTGCAGGATGAGGATCACAGTTCTTATTATACAGTTATGGGGGGCTGAGTCCCTCATGTTGAGAGTTTCCACTGAGTAAAAACATATCTAGATAAGAACAGATGCCCAGAAGGATAGCTGGTCAGCTAGGCAAAATAAGTAGAAAAACACCCATCCACATGCACACTAAATGGATTCTGGTCTGTTTCTTCTCTTTTCAAATCACTAGCAGCCTTATGTACAGAATTTTCCAGTTAACACAATTACTGGTCAATTTGTTCCTCCTGTAATTTGATTCAAACCTCTTGGACCAGATTTTTTTCTCTAAACTAAAAATAGCACATTCTCTTTGTTCAGTTCTTGTTTTAAGCAGATATCTCAGGCAATGGGTTTAGAAAGTGGGCATATAAACTAAGGAGAAGGCCAAGCCTCTGTGGAAGCTCTTATATACTGTGCCCTGGAAGTAATAAAGATAACAAGATCAGACACAAAGTAATAAGAATGGATTTATCTGAAATAAGGCGGAAGGTACTATAAATAAGCTAGTTGGGAAGTAGATGCTCACCCTCGCATGCAATTACAGTAAACCTTTTTTGCACTGATGATAGTTGCAGTAAGTTATATAAATGCTGTTGCCACTGTGCAAAGACTCATGGAAATCTGGCTGCTTTTGGCATTGATTTTTTCAGTACCAACGGCAATATCTCCTACTGACCACTCAATTTATACACTGCTTTTTCATTCTACATTTTAAGTTCAGGACTTATTTGTACCTCCACAAAGCAGGCTTGAGTTCTGATAATAGCACATCCTGACGACCCTGGTGTTTTCCCAGTACTGCAGTGAAAGACAATCCAGAGTGTTGATATTTACTAGGCAAACTCATTGGCTGTCAAAGAAAAATACAGAAGTCAGATTTGTGGAAGTAAGCCAATCAAAGTTTGCGGGAGGAGTGACACAAAAGGAATGGGCCATACTGGCATATGAGCCCTAACTAAAGCTATTTAGATTGAATTGGAACAGGAATGCTGGAAAAGGGGGATTAGCAAGTACCACTCCGACTATGTCTATGCCAGTCATTAAAGCAGCACACAAAATAGTCAACTAGAATGGATTTTATAGATTTACATGGTGTGCTGGCAGGGGAGTTTTTGTTATCTCTAGACACTATTGAGCCTACAAAAGTCACATTTTTGCTATTAATTTGTGAATTTAAATTGAACTCGATTCTTAGGGCAGATTCCCAATGACTGTGAGCGCTCTTTGGAAAATTAGAAAATTGATTGTTTATATTCTTAAAACCAGCATCTACATCACTTTAACTGCAGGCAAGATCTTCTCATGTGAAAAAGGCAGACCTACGGACTAGTCATATCAAACTGTTGTCTGCTAATAAATAATCTGGCTATGGCATGAGGTATAGCACTGTTCATTCTAGTTTTGAATAGGAAAGTAAAGAACTCCTGTGACATACAGAATTTTAGACTTTACAGCAGAGCAGAATACTCTGAAGAGGAAAATTGTACATGCATGATAAGAAAAAGGGGTTGTAATGCATCTGTGTAGCCAACAAGAAGAATTTGACGGTTTGTACATGAAGAATATGCTAGTAGTTTACCTAATATATTATTTCTTTTTAAGAAGTTATGATCAAGTGCTGCTTATTTGCGTTCAACTACTAAATACTGAATAGTAAGTAGTTGTGAGACCTCTCAAAAAAGTAACTGGGAGGTATAAATACAATGCATTATCAAATGATGATCACCACCTTCAACTGACCTCTAGAGATGGGTTTGACACGACTTAAGGATTTTCTAGAAAAACCACTGAGCTTTCACAATGTAAGTGAAGTGCAAATAAAAGGGAATAGAAACAGTAGCAGCACAGGCGTAAGGGTTTAATCCTTCTGAAGTTTGAAAGAGAATTTCATTCAATTGATTTGTACTGGGAGCCTGCTGCACATTTCCATTATCTTCCACATGGTGAGCCACTTCTCTTTGCTGGGCAGTATAGCTAAGCAGCATTAATAACTTCATGAGCATCCTAGTGGGAAGGGTAGACTAACTTCTCTGGCACCCTGCTACAGCAGCACAACCAGAGGGAGAGGCTGTAGCACATCAGGGGAAACAAAGGTTGGGCTGTCTGATCAGACTACTGGGGAGAACATGAACATGAGGCTCCCTCCCACTACAACAACGCCCATGAGGCACAGCAGAGACAGACTGCTATCTACCCAAAATATTTTGACATTTCCAAATCAATGCTTCTCAGAACTTTTTGTTCCACAAAAGGTTTTTGCTGTTTTGACTTTTCACCCTCATTGGGGATCAACACAAAAATGTCAAAATATAAAAATTTCTGGTGGGTCTAGTAAAAGACCCCATAAATGACATTGTGATGAGAGTTTCACCAAAGTACTCTTAGCTACAATTGCCCTCGCTCTCTCCTTCTACACCCTTTGCTGCTGGGCAGTGTACAGACTGCTGTACTTCAGCACACATACCAAAGCACTCCACAAATTACTATTCAAGTGTAAAATATTGAATATTGCTCTTATTTTTATGTAGAGCTGAGATAAGATTAAGTGGCCTGCCGTTTTCTCAAATCTTCCTTTCACCATTCTTCCCCCACCCCCAAAATGCAACTTTAGTTGTCCCAGTCTAATCATGTTATTACTTCCCCTTTTCTCCTCATGGTTTTAAAAATGTTAAATAACTGTTCTGATATATTTCGTCACTTTCCTTAATAACCCTTCAATAAACACCATATAATTTCAGTGCTTCATTTTTTACCCCATCTTCTATTTTTGCTATGATTTCCCAGAACTGAATCATTTTTTCAAACAATATTCCGCTTCCGGAATAGGGAAACAGAGCCTGAGCATTTCAGCCTTTTCCATGTCTTCAAATTTTACAAATTTGTTGAGGTCTCTTATTTCTTTATTCTCAATGGCTTCAATTTTACAAAATCTCTTCTAAGTGCTATGGCACGTCACCCATAGCTTTCCAGAGATACAGGAAGATACTCCCCAATTCATGTTATCTGAGGACTGTACTTGTATACCCTACCTTTAAATGGAGGGATCATTCAATATTAATATCAAACAATGATTTCAGTCCAAAGTACTTGTTGCTCATGGAAGTGACTCATACCAGAAAAGTGTATTGGAAATAGCAAAAATATTTTTATAGCTATTGTAAAAACACTTGTATACAAGAAGTGCAAGTTGCAAGACCCCTTAAGGGAAGGTACTCCCTATTCCCCTACCTCACCCTTAAATGCTTAGCCTTTTTTTAAAAAAAATGGCTGCCTCTGTGGAAAGATAATTTGGCCGCAAACAAGTACTTGGAATGCCTGTAGCATGAAAGAGCTTATTTAGGTAGATACATTTGGCAAGAGAGTTTCTCAGCCCCCAGATAAAGCTCTCACTAGTGCCCTCTTTTTCCAGCTTACAGGGAATATTAGAGATTCAGATTTCTCAGCAGTCTAATCACTCTTGTACAGGCCATGGGAAGAAAGCATGATTTTGAACTGGAAGCACTGGTACCAAAGCTGTTCACTTATAAAAGGGAGGAGGGGTTGTAGTTTAAGAGCAGTTGGTAAACTAATGATTGATAGAAGCTGTTAAGTCTGCTGCATTCAGATAGCCTAACTTGCATTGGGGTCAATCATAAAATGGCAATGAGTAGGCATACAAACAGCATAACAAATATGGGATGCTGAAAGTTCTGTTGCAGCATTTCACAAAATTAGACAATTAATACTGTAGACACTATCTAAAATAGTTCATCCAGCTCTAAAGAGGCCAAATTCCTTCAGAACGTCTGCTCAGGTTAAAGATTTGCTAAAGCATGATTTCCCAAACTGTGTTACATGTACTGCTGGTGGTAGGTGAGCTTCCTGCCCTTGGTACAATAACAAGATTGTTGTGTATTTGGTTGTCATGGTTTTTCTTCCGATGGCAACTGAGTTAGATTATTTGGGGATAGCCCAGCCAGCTTCGACGGGTTAGGCGAGCTCTGTGTCTGTAAATAAATGGTAGTTTTGTTAGCTGTCTGCTGTCTGGCCTCTAGTGATTTCTTCCTAAACCAGCTGCCCCCAAGGATATAACAAGTGGTGACGATGGATGGGATTCTGGTGCTGCTCCAGTAACAGAAGGAAGTAGAAGTCAAGGTAAAGAACAAACAAACAAAAAAACTGCTTGTTTGCACTGACTATGAAAGTGAAACTAAAATCATGGCTACTCTGGACCGGGCCACTGGAACCTTTTGATGAGAATATAGTGCAGTGGTATGTGTATACTGAGCATTTTGAGCTTTTGTTATTGCAAATGACATTACAGAAGAGAAAGAAGGTGCAATATTATTCTGAAGTATTTTAGGGACTAAAACCTACTCCCTGCTACGCAGCTTACTACACCCTGTTAAGCCTGAGACAAATCTTACAGTGACATCGTGGAAAATCCTGGGGTCCCATTTTTCCCCAAAACCTGGTTAATTGCTGAAAGATATCGGTTCCACAAAGAGACCAAAAAGAAGATGAAACAGTTGTACAATTTGTAGCAATTTTAAAAAAGCTAGCAGAACCACTGTGAATTTAAAGAGATGTTAAATGATGCCCTGCATGACAGGTTAGTGTGTGGCCTCTGCAGTGAAGCTATACGAAGCGCCTACTGACAGAGGCTCGTTTACATTACAGAAGGCTGTTGATATTGCTGTCTCCATGGAACTGGCTACAAGGGAGGCACAATACATCGGTGCATCTCCTAGGGTGCAAAAAGTGTCACAAGAACCTACTCACAAAAACTGTGCAGAGTTAAGAATGTTACCATTGTGGTAAGCCAGGTCACCAGACATCAGAATGCTGGTGTAAGGACCTGGTTTGTCGACACCTGTGGCAAAAAAGGGACCCATTGAGTATGCCTGTAAACAAAAAAAAAGAGGCCTATGGTCCTGGCCGACAAAAAGAGGAACCCTGCATACCCTAGAGCAGACCCAGGATGATCAAGGTGACACCTCATCGCAAGAGGAGAAGTGCCACTGCGTGTTTTGTCTTTGGCGGTGGGCTCACATGAATATTGGGTAACCCGTTGTTGGATGGCAAACCTATACGCATGGAACTGGACACCGGTGCAGCCGTCTTGCTGGTCTCCGAGACTGTGTATAAAGAAAAGCTACAGCATCTTCTGCTTAAGGCAACAAAAACTGTTCTGAGACGTATACGGGAGAAGCTGTGCCCATGTTGGGCACTATTGATGTTAAGGTGGAGCTTAATGGACAGGCTGCTAAATTGCCACTGTTTCTGGTGAGAGGTAACTACTCAGCTTCAATGGGTAGGTTTTGGCTTGGGAAGATTCAGCTGAACTGGGCAGAAGTGCACTGAATGACTAAAGAAGAACCAGTCTAACCCCTATACTAAGGAAACATGCTGCTGTTTTTGGAGATGATTTGGGAAATATAAAGGGAATCACTGTGACATTGAACATTAAACCTGACAGTCCATCAAAATATCTGAAAGCCCGAGCTGTGCCATATGCCATCAGGCCAAAAGTTGAAGCAGACCTGGAGCACCTGGTCACCAATGGAGTCCTAATACCAGTTACCCATAGCTCATGGGCCACTCCTATCGTTCCAATAGTGAAGAAAGATGGCTCTTTCTGGATTTGCAGTGATTTTAAAGTCACTGTCAACCCAGTGTTGTGTGCAGAGCAATACCCGCTTCCCCACATCGATGACCTCTTCACAGGCCTGGCTGGGGGACAAAAGTTCAGTAAGATTGATCTGAGTCAAGCATATTTACAGAGGCACGTCAATGAAAAGTCCTAAGAGCTGTTGACTATTGTGACTCATAAGGGACTTTATCGATACTGTCGCCTAACCTTCAGAATAACGTCTGCTCCACCCTGTTCCGGAGGGCTATGGATCAGATTTTGTGTGGCTTGTTCAGGAGTTCAGTGCTATCTGGATGATATCCTGGTCACTGGAAAATGAAGAGGATCACTTACAGAATTTAGAGGGTACCCTACAAAGACTGGAAGAGTATGGCCTACGAGTTTGCAAAGACAAGTGCGAATTCTTCAAGCCCTCTGTTGAATATTTGGGACACACCATTGATTCTGCAGGTCTTCATAAGGCCCCTGCAAAAGTTAAAGCTATTGTGGAGGCTCCCCACCTCGAAATGTAAGCCAGCTGCGCTCGTTTCTAGGACTACTGAACTATTATGGAAAGTTCATCTCACATTTAGCCACGCTGCTAAAACCACTTCATGAGCTCCTGGGCAAAACAAGGCCTGGAAGTGGACTGAAGACTGTGATGTTGCATTTAACAAAGCTAAGGATGCATTGCTAAATTCTGAAGTTCTAATGTACTTTGATCCATCCTTACCCCTACAATTGACCTGCGATTATGGAGTGGGAGCAGTTGTGTCACACATTATGCCTTTGGGAGAAGAGAGACCTATTGCTTTTGCTTCATGCAGTCTAAGCAAAGCGGAAACTAACTACGCCCAAATCGAACGTGAGGCATTAGGAATTGTTTTGGAATTCGGAAGTTTCATCAGTACCTGTTTGGGCGAAAGTTTACTCTTCTCACAGACCATCGACCTCTGACATCAATTTTTGGACCCCCATTAGCTGCTAGTTGTATGCAATGCTGGCATTGTTACTTTCAGCACACACATATGAATCAAATATCAGAAATCCACTCTGCACGGCAATGCAGATGGCCTCTCAAGGTTGTGTTTGCCAGTCAAACATCAAGATAGTGCCCAAAGGAAATCTTCTACTTTTAACAGGTAGAGAATACACCCATCACTGCTACTCAGATAAAGAAGGCAACTTGCGTTGACCCAGTATTGTCCAAGTTATGGACCTGGTGATGCATGGAAAATCTCGACAAACCTCTCCGGTCTCACCTGACCTTGTTACCTACATGTCCAGGAGGACAGAGTTATCGGTCCAATCTGGTTGTTTGTTGTGGGGGAGACGTGTCATTATTCCACCACCACTGAGATCACAGATGTTAGAACAGCTACATTCCGGTCACTGTGGAATAGTGCGCATGAAGGAAATTGCACGAAGCTATTTTTGGTGGCCTGGATTGGACAGTGCTATTGAAGAGAAGGCAAAAGCTTGTATGTCATGTCAGGGTGTGAGGAATGCACCCCAGTGGGCACCCCTACACCCATGAGACTGGCCTGAAAAACCTGTGGCAACGTATTCACATTGACTTCGCTGGCCCCCTTGAAGGAAGCATGTTCTTGTGGCAGTAGATGCCCATTCTAAATGACCAGAAATCTCTATAATGCAGTCCACTACTGCAGAGAGTACTATCCAAAATCTACGGGACTCTTTTAGTCGTTTTGGTCTGCCAGAACAACTTGTGAGCGACAACGGAACGCAGTTCGTCTCTCAGGAGTTTTCAAAATTTTATTGAAGGCAAATGGGATACACCACATCACGTCAGCACCATGTCATCCATCCAACGGATTAGCTGAAAGATTTGTGCAGACAATGAAACACGCTTTGAAAATCAGCAAGGGGACAACACTCCATTCAAAAGCGTCTGGATACCTTCTTACTTTCCTACAGAAACACACCTCATGCTACGACCCAGGCATCCTCGGCCTTTCTAATGATGAGACGAACAGCTGCGCACTTGCTTTGATCTGCTGAAACCTTCTGAAACCCGACAAATTGTGCAACATCAGCAGCAATATCAAAATCATCAGACGGGCACCCAGAGCGAAAGACCGAACCTTTAGCCCGAGACAGCCAGTTTTGGATCAGAATTATACTTCCAGAGCTAAATGGATTCCTGCCACTATCATCACTCAAGCAGGACCTGTTTCCTACACAGTCCGGACTGCAGAGAATCTTACCTGGCGACGACATGTAGATCAGCTGTTGCCAGGTCATGCCAGTCCTCAGGACACATCTGCAGTTGAGTGGTCTGACTTCACCTCTTCCGATGAGACACTGAATCACGAATCACCTGTTCCTGACTGTTCTCCTCCATTACTGCCGGTGGCTGAGATACCCTGATACCACCTCCTCACCTGTTCGTTGCTGTGGACCCTGAGCCCATGGTACTTTCGGGTGCAACAACACCAGAAGTTCGCCGTAATCCACCTAGAGACAGAAGGCCTCCTCATCGGCTGGATCTTTAGCTAGGGCAAACCCACGGTTATGGGGCAAAATAATCCCCAAGGTTTAGCAGGGAATGGAGGCAGTCTACCCTCCTTCTCTAGTCTAGTGTGTGTTTTATTTAGGGGATGTTCTTATTAGGTGGGGAGGAATATGTTGTGTACATGGTTTTTGTTCCTATGGCAATTGAGTTAGATTATTTGGGGATAGCCCAGTCAGCTTCGGCCGGTTAGGCGAGCTCTGTGTCTGTAAATAAATGGTAGTTTTGTTAGCTGTCTGCTGTCTGGCCTCAAGTGATTTCTTCCTAAACCGGCTGCCCTCAAGGATATAACAAAGATGGTTGTTCCCTTTTAAGAGGGGGCAGGGACTGGGGCCAGCCAAACCCTATTCCATGGCATGGCCTCTTTAAGGAAGCAGGTGTTCAAGGGAGCAGCAGACTAGCTAGGGGATGGGACCAGATGTTAATCAAATAGCTCTCTCTAATATGATAAAACCAAGCTAGGTGACTCCCAGATGGAAAGAGAGAGCAGGTAGCCTGGAAGAGGAGAATTACTGGAGAGTGACTCCCTGGAATAGGAACCAAAACCAGGAGGGAGATTGGTGGACTAGAGAAGCCTGCCTGAATCATACCAAAGCCCCATAAAGAAGGGTTACTGTGCCCCAGAAACAAGGGGAAGAAGTGTGTTAAGGACCAAGAGAAGCTCTATGGAATAGGGCTGGAACCTGGATATTGGTGGGACAGAGAAGCTGGCTTCAATCACAGCATGGTCTCAGGAAGGAGGGCTGTGGAATTCCTTTAACCGTCCTAGAGGAAGGAGTTGAGCACATGGACCAGGGCCAGGAAGACCTGTGGGAAAAGGCTCTCTAGGGGCACCAGGGCCTGCAGTGAGACTGGAAGAGCTCCTAGTCTCAGAAGGATCTAGAGGGGAACTAGGAACCAGAAGCCTTGGAACAAAACTGAACTGGAGCTGAAGCTGCCTGGGTAAAGGCCTCCCACTTGAAGCCAGGACTCTCCCAACTTTCCACCTATACTCTCTGAGCCTCTTGCCCTTTTACACATTCACACCCACCCACCAGAAGCAGCCCCTTGCCTTTTTACACAAATACATACACATATACATACACATACACATACACACTGCCCCTGGAACTCCAGCTAGAACCCCTATCCTCAATCTGGCCTCAACAGAGCTGAACGAGAAACCAATAGTCTTGCAAAACGGTGAGATTTTGCAAGTTTTCCCATTCTGTATCAGGATGTAACGGACATTGTGAAGATTTTTCACACACAGTCAGCAAAACAAAAAAACCCAGAGAAAGACCCATCCACCCAGAGTAACTGATAGACCAGTGGTTACTGAACTCACCTGGTATGTGGCAGAAGTTCAAGTACCTGGTGTGAATCGGGCAGAGTAGAGACCTGAAGCTAGGTCTCCCACATTGCAGTGAGTGCTTGGACCACCAGGCTCATGCTTTCTCTGGTTGTGACCAGAAATTCCATCTTGGACCTAAGAAACCTTTCCCAAAACTGGTATGTTCTCATGCAATATTTCAGTTTTCAAAAATGAGCGTTTTGTGATACAAACATTGTGTCTAAGAATTCCAAACAGCTCTGAACCTGTTCAGTGTTGAAGGACTTTTGCTCTACAGTTACTGGATAAGAGTGCACTTTTCATAGGTTTGCTGAGTAGTGTATGAGCAGGTCATAATACCAGAGAGAACCAGCATATAACTTGACGTAGTAATTTAGCATTAACAGTTTACATTTTCATAGTGCTATAAAAGCATTAAGCTACGTTATTTTCTCCACTGTAAAAAGGGGAAGGAGCAGCAGAGGCCACACAATCTGTGGGAGAGTCAGGATTAGAATGCTGACATTTCTAATTCCTAGTCCTTTGCTCAGTCCATGCTCCCTATACAAACAGTATGATTACAATATGTATCCATGTTAGCATGCAAGTTCACTTGCAAACTAAATACCAGCTATATTTACCCTGATTATTTCAGTTTTAGCAGAAAACCTAGAAGTGGGTTTGAGACGTGACTTGACAGTTTCTATTCATCTGCTGCACAATAAGGAACATTTTGTTTTTGGGGCCAACAAAATTGGCCTTTACTTACTCATTGATAGCATATTATTAATTATATCAAATATTGGCCTTATTGTTCAAGTGTCCCTTAAAGCAGCCACTGACATTATGAAACACATTCCATTTAACCACAATTGTTAAATATGTCAGAGTAGTTTGCAGTACTCAAAGTAGGTCAGGCAGAGAAATATCAGGTGTCAAATAAGTCTTAATGTGATCACTGATAATAACAAATGAGAGGAGATAGCTGGGATTACTGGAGAGCGTACCCAGAGATCAGAATCCTTAATTTACTGGAGCACAATGAAGGTACGTAACAATGAAGAACACACATTACAGTTTGCGGATATCTAAATAGAGCCCATGTATGGACCTTTTCAGATAGCATAATGCTGAAGCAGAAGTACTGAATACTTTTGCTGACCCACTCGCAGGCTTCCAACATACCAGTTATGTGAGACAAAATATTTCAAGTGCTGTCCCTCGTAGAGAGCATATCACTTTGAACATTATTTCCAAGAAATCTCAGAAGGTTAAGGCCAAGGAATGAGTGTACACTATGCATGGGTACACAGTGACGATGGTTCTGAGAATCATAACTAGTATCATGATGGAAGGTGACTAAGCGAATACCCAAGGCAAATCAGGATTTATTTATGGTATTCCCAATGTCATATTCTAGTGCTGTACATTCACTTGAATTAGATAATATTAAATCCACATTAGGAAAACAGGAGTGGATGGGAGGGGCTGAGGGGAAAAAGCGCATTTATCTATTGAGAATATTCAGGAGGCTTCTTGACCTAGGAAAAGGGCTTCTGGCATCAGAAAGTGAGGCTTCCCAAGTCTTCAACATAATCAAGATCCTAACTCTATCTCAATGAGCACTATTAAGCAGCAACAGGTTTACATTCTAATTCTGTGGCATCTGCCTGAGAAGACAGTAACTTTTTGGAAGAAGTCTTACATCTGGTTACAAAGAAGGAAATCTACTGATGGCTTCAGAGAATGCCACTTAAAATCAAGTCTGTCAAGGGGGTTGGATGCAACAAGGAAGATTTAGTTAGAGTGTGGGAAAGGCAGTCTAAGGTGAACAAAAAACGGAATATTGCAGAAATACGAAGTGCATACAGGGGCCGGGATCTCTGTTTGTGGCAATCGAGTATGTTCAACCCCTAACACATAGCACAGGTTTTAGGGAAAGAAATTAAAAACCTGAAAGGGGTAGGCTAAGATTACAAAAGAATTCAAGAACGTAAACTACTTTTGAAAACTCTGGAAGGTTTGCAAATCATTAAATTCAAATCTTGCTGATTTTGACAAATAAACAGAGAAACTAAATTTCCAGCATTTTTTAGAAAAGTTAACTTAATCCTGTTGCACATTGTTAATGGTGCCTTATTACTGTACTGACTGTGTCAAGGTTAACAGTAGCATTAAATTAATGGCACTTAGGGCTGGTTTTCAGAAAGTGCTGAGCACCCTACTACAATTGAAGCTGTTAAAAGCAGCAAGTAGTTGGCACTTAATGTGAGCCTGTCCATAATTAATATATGGATACTGTTATAGAAAAAAATCCTACAGAATGTAAACTATCCTTTTTCTAGAAGTTTGAATCACTCCATAGGAAATACAGTGTTTAAGTGCTATAGAGATGTATAAGGTTTTTATAGAACCCAACTGTCCACGGCAAGGTCTATTTATTTGTCTAAACCCTAACTCCATGGGGGCTCGATCCAGGTTATATTCCAGGGGCTCTCAAATGTCACAACTAACCTCATTAATAGGGACAAGAAATAAAGCTGTTATGGGACTTTTCATAAGGGAAATAATTACACAAGCCATATGAAAAATTTCAGTTTTGTTTAGGCATTATGACATGAATTTAGGGTTCTCTTTTACCTGTAAGAGTTGATAATATAACTTGCATCAACTCTTCCAAAAGAATCAGTACTCTGAAGATAGGTCCTAACAAGGAATAGCTTTCAAACTAGATTTGTAATGCAGTATTACAGGCGTTTTAGTATTTAAAAAACTGTTTTGGTGAAAAACTTAAAGCAGCTGCACAAAATGGAGAAAACGATATTACTAAAGGATCTCCTGGTCTTCTTCATTCATAGCTCACAAAGCAGTTTGCAAAAAGGAGGATATAAATAATTAAATGTTTTCAACTTGCACATTACCAGGTGCAGAAACAAATGTAGAAGTCAAATTACTTTAGAACATACACTTCTAGGGTTCCCTTCCCAGCATCTTGACCAGACCTAATTCCACCCCATTCCTTACCTTGGTGATTTAAAGAGATGCGATTAGATGGTTCTTGGAATCCTGGTTCCACCAGATCTCTCCGAGTGTGAGCTGAAGTCTGATCTACATTATCCTAAAAACACAAACAGCAGAAAATCTGATCAAAATATGCATTTTGTATTCTCCGTAATCTAAGATACTAGGAGCTAAGGCAGTTTGATATAAAAGACTGAAGAATGTTTTCTTCATTGGGTTGCGCTATAAAGTTCTTATAGGTGACAAAGCAGTGAAGCTTCTAATTCCAAGAACCGTGGCTTAGGACTTATAGTTCGTTAACCAGAACAGTCCAGACAAACAGATTCAGTAGCCACTAGCAAACCCTAACAGAATAAGGAGTTCAGTTTAGATATTATTCCAGGTCTCTATTTTGGCAACCTCAAAAGACCAGGCTTGAAAAGCTTTAATGCTTTCGCCAGGTCAAGAAATACCATGACTTCTAGTAAGCCTTCCGTACTTCTGCCTAAAATCAAGACTTGCAGGGAGCAGGAAAATGAGGGAATAAAAAAACCCAAACAGAATTAACTTTTTTTGATTTACTAAAGTTGGCATTCGAAGGAAAATTAGAGTAGATTCATATTTCGCCTGAACCATTTTATCAATGTGTAAACACCTAACATTTCTAGTTTGTTGAAACATTCCAGTTTGAGAGTTAATTTACATTCTAGTATTCCAGGGTAAGAATGGTCTATAGCTCGTGACAAGAATTTAGTCTATGCCTCCTTAGAAGCTGTTTATAACAGCAAAAGGCTACTTCAGTTGTAAAATGAGTCACAGTTGATATTAGAAAGTCTCAGACTGGCTGCTTGAAAGATTTAAAGTCAGTATGAATGAAATCTATCAATTCACAAGTTTATAGATGTTGACAACTCAAGAAATGCCAATGGCTTCATAGAATAGTTTTCTATTGCAGTTTTACATATAAAAGTGAAGTTTTAAAATACCTCTATCTAGTTGTATAATATTCCAAACCCTACAAAATGATACAGTACCAGTTAAGATCTTGACATCCACATCTTATACTGGCCATACATACAAACCCAGATCTTCCATCTTTTCCGCTAAATCTTCCTGTGACATTTCTTGTGTCACTTGTGCCACCTTATTTTGAATTCAAACTAGTTCTTAGTCTCATCCTAAAACCACAAGAACTTTCCTGTTGACATGAAATCCTATTTACCCTTCTCTTTTCTGCACTTGTTAATCCTTCTATTTTAACACTTCAGTGTAATTAACCAATGTAATGCGTACTGCTTTTAGAAAAGACGGTTACTCACCTTTGTAACTGTTGTTCTTCGAGATGTGTTGCTCGTATCCATTCCAGTTAGGTGTGCGCGCGCCGCGTGCACATTCGTCGGAGAAACTTTTACCCTAGCAACACTTGGTGGGCCGGCAGGTCGCCCCCTGGAGTGGCGCCGGTATGGCGCCTAATATATACCCCTGTCGGTGCGACGACCGCTCCTCAGTTCCTTCTTGCCGGCTACTCCGACAGTGGGGAAGGAGGGCGGGTGTGGAATGGATATGAGCAACACATCTCGAAACAACAGTTACAAAGGTGAGTAACTGTCTTTTCTTCTTCGAGTGGCTGCTCATATCTTCCAGTTAGCGATTCCAGCCTTACCTAGGCGTGGGGTCGGAGAGAGACATTGCGGAATGCAAAGACTGCTGAGCCGAAGGCGGCATCGTCTCTAGATTGCTGGACCAATGCGTAATGGTTTGCAAAGGTGTGGACAGAAGACCAGGTGGCCCCACAGCAGATTTCCTGCACACGGAACATGCGCCAAGAAAGCAGCAGACGAGGCCTGAGCTCGCGTAGAGTGGGCGTTGAGATGGCCCGGCTGGACTTGACCAAGTCATAGCAGCTCGGATAATGACGGACCCAAGACGCAAATGCGCTGAGAGGATTGCCCTGCCTCTCATACGTTCCGCCACCACTACAAGAGCTCAGTGAATGACGGAGGCTTGGGTCCGCTCGATGTACAACGCGAGGCCCTCCGACGTCTAAGGTATGGAGCTGTTGTCTCGTGTCGACGCGTGCGACTTTGGAAAAACACTGGCAGAAAGATGTCCTGGTTCAGCGTGAAGGCGGAGGACGACTTTGAGAGAATGCCGGTGAGTCGGCTGCTACCTTGTCCTTTGGAAGACGGTATATGGAGGGCCACAGTCAGCGGGCCAAGTTCCGAGACACGCGCTACCAAGGTAATGGCGACTAGGAAAATGCCGTCTTCCAGGACAGTGTAACAGAAAACCAGGAACATTGGCCAAAAGGTTTGAAGGGGGCCCTGAGCCTGTTAGAACAAGGTTGTCTAAGTAATAGTAAGGGTTTAATTTTCTTTAGCCTGTAAGGGTGAACAAAGGGGGAACCAGGCGCCTGACCAGAGACCAATCAGAGACCTGGATTTTTTTTAGAGTCTTGGGAGGGAACTGGAAACGGTGTCTTTTTGTTTCCTCGGCTGTGAGTAACAAGCTTTTCTTCTAACTCCATCTCTTAGATTATTCTACTATCAAGTGTGAGTACAAAGGAACCAAAGTAATCGTTCTGTTGATGTGCTTTGTATTTTGTATTACATGGGTGTTGATTTGCTGGACTGTTAATGGGCTCTCTTTAAATCAGACTGTTAGTCCTATTTTGTATAGCCTATATCCTGTATTGAGTTTCTTAATGCAGTATGATTGTTCTGTATTCTTTCTTTTTATATAAAGTTCTTTTTAAACTTGTGTGGATTCTTTTCCTAGTGAGCAGATGGAGAGGAATTCTGTGCCAGCTAGGGAGGGAGGAAAGCCAAGCTCTGTGTCTAACTTTCCATTGTCCAGGGTGGGAAAAGGCTACGGAAAGAGGAGGGTGAATCTCCTTGTGTGAGTGACTAGGTTTGATGCATTGCCCGGGGAATGCTAGATTGCCTCTCTGGTCTTATTCAAAGGATAGGACCAAGCAGCGCACCGGCCTAACCCAGGGAAGTGGGGGAGCTGGGGGATGAGAAGAGGAAACCAGGGGCTCTGGGTCTTGGAGGCCCCAAGGAAAGGTTTGGGGACCGAGGGGTGAAACCCTGGAAAACTTCAGCGGTTGGCAGCGAGATAAGATCCAAGCTGGTAGTGAGCTTGGGGGTTCATTGTTAAGCACCCAAATTGTGGACGCCAGTTCAGATTTGGGACAGACGTTTACCACAAAGGTTAAGGTCCAGTAGGGACAGGGGGCTTGCCTGAGGGTATACCATTCCAAACCCTTTAGAAACTGAAGACATCGGGTGAGAGAAATGAGTTATTGCCACTTCCCCGGATGAAGGATAGATATGGACGGCGAGTGACCGCAGCGTAGAGATAGCAACCTGCTCCTTGAGAGACACAAATAATCCAGGATGGGGGACTGATAATAGAGATGGTGAGGTGACCATGCTGGCACACATAGCAGAAGCGCTCCATTTCGCGAGGTTTATGACGACGCGTGGAGGGCTTCCTGTACAAGCAACACCTGTTTGCACCTGCAGCGAAACCAGCTCAGCTCCAACTGGTTTTTCTTTATTCAAAATAAAATACCTAGGAACCATGGCTGTCAGGGTGAGGGACTGCAGGTCCGGGTGGTGAGCTTGCCGAAGTCCTGCGTGCATCAATGTCCGGCCACAGCGCAGAGGTGATCGGGCGACAAGGGACAGGTCGAGCAGTTGGGGGTACCAGTGCTGCTCGCCAGCACGGCGCGACAGGATGAGGCGGGCTTTCGTCCCTGCGGATCTTGAGCAATACTCGTGGACGCGAGGGGAAACTGGTGGGAAAGGCATAGCAAAGGCCGACCCGGTGAAGGATCATGAACGGCGTCCCAAAGGGAGCCCGGAAGAGGCGACGCTTGTACGGGAACAGAACACCTGGCATTTCCTGTTTATTTTGGACAGCAACAGGTCGATCTGGGAAAGACCCCACTCCGGAAGATTGATATGGACGGACCGTCCGGATCGGGGACATTCGCTCTGGTGAGGGAGACCTTGCTCAGGTGATCTGCGAGCATGTTTCCGGACCCCCGGGAGAAAGGAGGCTACCAGGTCTATGGAGTGGCTACACAGCAATCCCACAATGGATCGCTTCCTGACACAGGAGATGACCTGTGCCTCCTGCTTGTTGATATACATACTGGGCCGTGCGTGTTGTCCAGAATACTGCAACACACGGCCCTGGTAGGTGGTGAGGAAGCATTGGACGCCAGGCGTAGCTGCCTGAGCTCTGGACGTTGATATGAAAGAGTCAGCTCTTGGGTTGACCACAGCCTTGGGTGCGCCGCGGCCGCCAGTGTGCACCCCAGCCAGCGCATGATGCCATCCGTTGTTAGGCACGGGAGGGCTGGGGACGAGTGGAAGGGCAACGCCCCGCAACCACCAGCGTGACTCTTCCCACCAGTCGAAGGGAGCTGAGGACTGCCCGGTGGGGTCGTTGATAAAATCATGTCTAAGGCGTCCCTGTTCGGTCGGTAACGAAGGAGCCAGGCTGTAGCGGGCGGCATTCGTCCATTCTGGCGTACTTGGCACATGCGGCATGTGTCCCAGAAGGGCCAGGCAAGGTACGGGCGGGGGTAGTGGGAACCTCTGCAGGTCTGGACCAGGGGACTATGGCTGAAAACCGGTGCGGGGCAAGCTGGCTGTTGCACGGATGAAGTCAGCCGCTGCCCGATGATTCTATCCTGTGCGTGGGCACATGTGGACTTGTCCAGATTGACGATTCAGCCCAGACTTGCGAATAGACTCTCTCATGGTGTCGACGTCATTGTGATTGAGCCTTTTGAGTTCCCCTTGATAAGCCAGTCGTCGAGGTAAGGGAACACATAAATCCACACGACGCGAGGAGCTGGCGACAACCCATACCAATTTTGTGAAGAACCCGAGGCCCCCGACAAGTCCCAAAGGAGGACAGTGAAATTGTATTGAAACTCTGATTCCCCGAAGCGCAGATACCTCCTGTGGGGAGGGTAAATGCAATATGAAAGTAATGCGTCCCTCATGTCGAGAGGGCGTACCAATGCGCGGATCCAGAGGGAATGATGCGTCTCCGCACAACCAATGCGGAACTTGAAACTTCTGATGACTGTTCAAGCTCGCGTAGTCTAGGATGGCCGAAGCCCCCTTTTCAGCTTGGGGATCAGGAAATAACGAGAAAAGAACCCCTTGCCCTTTAGCTCCTCCCGGTCTCCTCTATGCGCCGATCGATAGATAAGCTTGGGACCTCCTGCAGGAGGAGTTGCTCGTCGAGAGGGTCCCTGAGAGGGACGGCGAAGAGAGAGGGGGGAGAGGAGACGGAGAAGAAGAATTGGAGATGGATTCCCAGTTCCACGCCGTACGCAGGGACCAACCGATCTTGTATTGCTGCTGGACACGCCGGGCAGGAACGCAGGAAGGCGGTTGGAAAATTGGAGCAATGTCCGAAGAGGGAATTGGTACGCTGCCTCTCGTGCGGCACTTCAAAAATTGGACTTGGTCCGATGACCTTGCGGAGACCGGCATTGTTGCTGCGGAGGGGCCGCTGCTGTCTGCGGTGGTACGAACCACTCCTCTGCAGGAGTCCACCAGGCGTCCAATGGATGTCTGCGGCCAAAAGTCCTGTCCGGACGAGGTGGGGGGTAGGGGCGCTGCGGTTGATGAGCGGAACGACCGTCTTTGGTTTGAGGTGTATGCATGCCAAAGTGAGCGCATGATAACCCGTTCCTTCAGACTCTGTAGTCTGGGATCTGTCTTTTGCAAAAACAGGACCTTGCCCATCAAATGCAAGTCTGTATGGTGTGCTGCAACTTCAGGCGGTAGGCGGAACCTTGTAACCAGGTATTCGCCGCATGGCTATGCACAGAGGCGACCGTTCTAGCCGCGAATCGCTAGAGTCCAGCGAGGCTTGCAGTTGAGCGTTTCGGCAACCCTTTCCCCTCCTCGAGGAGAGGCCAGGGAAACTCCCTGAGGGGAAGGTCTGTGGAATCAGCTCCGTGAATTTGCCGACCGCCTCCCAGGTGTTGCAGGGAGTATCGCTAAGAGGGCCTGCTGGTTCGCCACGCAGAGCTTAACCTCCAGCAGAGTAACATATTTTCGCCCAACGTCCATGCGTTTGCCTCCCTGGATTTGCACGGGGGCTTGTGGCCGTGGCGCCTCTGCCGTTGACCGACTGTACCACCAACGACAAGGGGCTTTGGTGCACATACAAGGATCGTAACCCTTGGAAGGACCATGTATTTTCTTCCACTCCCTGGCTGTCGGTGGAAGGACGACAGAGATTGCCAGATGGGTGTCGGCTCTGGGCCTGGACATGGAATTCTGATGAACGGGAGGCCGTGGTAGCGTTTCCGCTGAGAGATGCTGACCACTGGGTCCTCCACCTGCAGGGACTTCCTCCACAGGAAAGGCTGATCTTTGGGCTCGCGCCGCAAAGATCTGGTGCGCCGCAGATCAATAGGGGGAACGGCCCAACGAGGATGTGCCGAGCTACCGCCTCATCCGGGGAGAATGATGACGACAACCCTGGCAACGAGCGGGTCTGGACCAAAGCTTCACCTGGTGGACTCGCCTCCGGAAGCATCATGTGGTTTTCTGGAGCCAAAGTGTATAGCACGTCTCGGTAATAACGCTGATTCTCCACAGCACACCCGATTTATCAGCAGGGAGTGGTCTACTGAAGTGTGGCCTCCGGCCCGTGTTCAGCAATGACCCGAGCGTGATGGCTTGATGGTTCACCCTGGGCTTCGGTGTGGCCATGGTGGTGTCCAAAAGGACCACTGAGGTGGCCCCTGGTCCTGGAATGGCCCGAGTGCTGCTGCATCCTCCATAGGATCGCTGTCCGCTCGGGGACGGTGGACATGTGACGGATGGCCACGGGGGAGCTGAAGCAGACTGGACCATATCTTTCGTCATAGTAGCTGTCCCTGCGCGGTGTGCCGGCAAACGGTACCGGGAGCCGTGGCGGTATGGAGAGCGGGACCGGGACCTACGACCAGCGCCACGGGTGCCGCCGGAGGTCACCGTAAGTGCCAGAACATCAACATGCCTGGATCGCTGAGAAGGCTCGGCGGTGCCGGATCGGAGCCGGTGCCGACGGGTTACGGGGACCGGATCTGTCCTGTGGCCGCGAGTCGACCGCAACGGGATGAGAACGGTGCGCGGGACTGCGAGCGGTGTCGGTTACGCGATCGGTGCCGGAGCTGGGAACAGTCAAGGGACCAAAATGAGATCGGCGGAGCTCACTTGGCCCGGAGACGTGGTCGCACCAGGCAGGTTGCCCAGCGCTGAATGACCGCACCGGCGGTGCGCGGGGTGGGCACTCAGCCTGGTAGAAGGCGATGGGCCGCCAATGGAGAAGGTCTCCGTGTGGACGGTATGACGAGCTCTACCACACGTGGGCCGGGGAAGCTGGTCGGCACCGGACTCTATGGGTCTGAGAAGCGGAATCGCGGTGCAGGAGCAGCGGTACGGGCGATCCGACCTGGAGCTTTGCTCTAACTGTGGTGTGACCTAAGGTACCGCAGAGACCTTGAGTCTTCTTGCTCCTCGGTGGAGAGTGAGCGGCGCCGGCTGGAGGACTGGGCCGGGACGGGAGGTGCCGAGGTGTCTTCGCCGGTGCCGGAACAGATGAAGCACTTGTTCCCAGTGCGAACGAGACGGTGCCGAGGATGGAGGAGTAGGCTGCGTCCAGCAAAGAGTTGTTTTAGGCGAGAGTCCCGCTTCTTTCTGGTCCGGGGTTTGAATGCCTTACAAATACGGCACTTGTCCGACAGATCGCCCTCGCTCGAGCACTTTAACAGGAGGCGTGCGGGGTCTCCTGTGGGCAAATCGTGTCGACGCAGGTCGCACAGGCTTTGAGCCAGTGTGAACCGGGCATGGGTCCCCGGTGCTGGGAGGAGAATGGGCGAACCCCCGATCTCTTAAACTATATCACACACCACAACTATTACTAACAGTAATTATGAAGAACTAGAGAAAAACTAGTACACTAAAAGCTAAAAAAATAAAAAAAAGAAAAAGCACGAGCGATCGCATAGGGAGTGTGAGATTCAAGCTAGCTGCGCTCTCCGTTCCAACGACCGACACGGGCAGTAAGAAGGAATGACGGAGCGGTCGGGCCGGCATGGGGTATATATAGACGCCATTACTGGGCCACTCCAGGGGCACCTTGCGGCCCACCGAGATGTTTGCTAGGGTAAAAGTTTCTCCGACGAACGTGCACGCTGCACGTCAACCTAACTGGAAATGGTATGAGCAAGCACTCAAAGAAGAATGGGGTGCTTTCACTTGCAATGCATGCGTTTTCCTTTCTCCTTGCTAATAAAAGGAGATGATCATGGCTATTGTCCCAATAACCTAAGCCATAGGTCTTTGGGAGGCGAGGGCTCTAAGGTAAGTCAGACAGACCAAAATTATCTATATACTATGCAAGAAACCCCTGAACGATCCTAAAGCGAGTTTGAGCCAAGAACTCAAACTGAAATAACTGCAATCAGCTATTCTAAACCCAGTACTGGACCAGCTTAAGTGCTAGCATCTCAGCGAGAATAGACAGAATGAACTTCCATACTTGTGCAGTGTAATGACGGACGAGAAGTCTAGTTTGTGCCCCACCCTACAGACTTCAATTTCAGCTGGTGGCTGGATGGCACATGACACTGTTGCACAAGCAAACTCTTCGTATCAATACACCACTTCAAGGTATTATTCCACGAAAGGTAGCATGTTGAGGTCTCTACTGAAAACTTGCTAACTTACCAGCACTCCTAAACAATTGTGAGATGTGACAATGGTTAATATTTAGAATATGTGACCTACTTGAAAAATAACTCCAAGACCAAACGCCAGGATTGTCACCTAGGAAACCATAAATCTTGGTAAGGGCCCTTCAGGTGGGAGGAGTGGTCACCACTCCCCCAGTGAGCAATTGTCAAGACGCAATTGTCTACCCTTCAATCCCAGCACATTCAATGGAAAACCATCAAAGACATGCTGCAAACAAACAAAAAATCACCTGGAGGTAAGAAGGACATTGTAAAAAAGACAGGGGATTCGGCACCCCTGCATGTGAGTAGACAAAGACTAATTTTAGTATATCAACAGGGTGGGGAGAGGCACTCTACATTTCATTCACTGAGGAGACATCTGTTAAATGCGGAATGTTTCATGAAAAACTGGAGGTTCCTAGGAAGCCAGCCAGTTCTGCAACAGATTGAACTTTGGCGTGGAACCTGCTTTTACGGATAGAAAGTAGCCTATAAAAGTGAGGCCATATTTGCATTTTTATGATTTTGTTTTTGTATTACAAACCATTTGGTTTTCCATCACAAATCCTTTTCGTTCTAATGGCATCTCTATGTCTATTTAAATAAATCTTCTTTGTATTATTAAGTGCTATAGTGTAGTGCCTTAAGTCACAATTGACAAACTGGGGTCCATGCACCTTGAGAGCAGAGGACCTGGGGTTTTCTGCATAGCCAGTGTCAGAGGCTGGATGTCGGGCAGGGGAATTGGCCTTTCAAGGAGGAACTCGGGGACTGGATGCACTTTTTGTTAACTTGCAAGGCAAAGACAGGGCTGGCACAACAGGGAGACTGTATATGACTGACTGACAGGCCAAGTGGTGTTAGGAAGTAACACCCAGCTACCATGTGCAAGATCCCTCTTGCTCGGACAGGGGTAAAAAGGGGCTCCAGTTCTGGGTACCCCAGAACTGTCCAGCATGGCAGAATATATATCGACAGACTAAGGTCTCTGAAATACAGAGCTCATGTTCAAGAAGTACTGGGTGCTCATCTAGTTCCTGAATAATTAATTCAGATGGCATATCTGATGCACTGCAAATAGATAGTCTTCCCTCATGAACTCAATCTTAACTGAGTACAGCAGTTTGAGAAACCAAATAAGGAAACGTATTACACAACAGAAGTTCATTTTATTGCAAGAAGGCTTAAAGTGTTTCATTGTTCCACCACAAACCAAGTAAAAGGTCTGCTGAAGAGGACAAATACAATACGATGTGGTTACAAAATAAGCAGCTGTAACACATAGGTCTTTTATCTTTGGATCCCCTGACAGCACTAGATGGAAAAAGTTTTGCTATACAAAATAAAAAAGCTGTGGCCAACGGTTGGCTGAAAGCCTGTACTTAAGCACTTAAATCATAATTTCCACGACTACAGAAAGAATGCCATCCTGAGGCAACCTGTTAGTCTTCGGAAGGTGCTTAACCCACAGCCTTCCTCATTGACTCCAACTTAAAGTTACAGTATTTAGTAGAAGTAGGAGGTTCCAATCACATGGCAGTTACAGTGATGTGTCTTTGCAGACGTCCTAGTTTGCTCATACTGGACAATTCTACCCGTATCTTCTAAAACATTTTGTTCCACATTTTTCTCATGAAAGTATGCCATGTGGCAAGGATTTC
>NC_133770.1:109796541-109797960 GCF_003597395.2 Chelonoidis abingdonii
AGGTCTGAATCACGTCCCCTAACAGCTGTAGGCTTACCTGAAAGCAGCTAACAGAAGTGTTCTTGTCTTTAACACTCAGATGCCCAATTCCCAATGGGGTCTAAACCCAAATAAATCTGTTTTACCCTGTATAAAGCTTATGCAGGGTAAACTCATAAATTGTTCACCCTCTAGAACACTGATAGAGAGATATGCACTGCTGTTTGCCCCCCAGGTATTAATATATACTCTGAGTTAATTAATAAGTAAAAAGTGATTTTATTAAATACAGAAAGTAGGATTTAAGTGGTTCCAAGTAGTAACAGACAGAACAAGTAAGTCACCAAGCAAAATAAAATGATACATGCAAATCTATGTCTAATCAAAGTGAATACAGATAATCTTACCCTTAGAGATGCTTCAGTAAGTTTTTTCCCTCAGACTGGACATCTTCCAGGCCTGGGCACAATTCTTTCCCCTGGTACAGCTCTTGTTCCAGCTCAGGTAATAGCTAGGGGATTCTTCATGATGGCTGTCCCTCTCTGTTCTGTTCCACCCATTTATATATCTTTTGCATAAGGCGGGAATTCTTTGTCCCTCTGGGTCCCATCCCCCGCTTCCCTCCCACCTCCCTCCCCCACCCCCGTCTCAATGGAAAAGCACCAGGTTAAAGATGGATTTCAGTTCAGGTGACCTGATCACATGTCACTGTAAGACTTCATTACCCGTTGCCAGCACACATGTATACAGGAAGACTTACAGGTAAAACAGAGCCATCTGCAGTCAATTGTCCTCAAGATTCCAAACCACCATTAATGGCCCACACTTTGCATAATTACAATAGGCCATCAGAGTTATATTTCATATTTCTAGGTTCAGATACAAGAGTGGTTCATTTATACAAATAGGATGATCACACTCAGTAGATTATGAGCTTTATAATTTATGAGCCTTACAAGAGACTTTATGCATGAAGCATATTCCAGTTACATTAGCATATTTTCATAAAATCATATCGAGTGCAACGTCACAGAGGGTGATGCCTGTGGGTGAGAGCCACACAGAGCCACTTGCATCCCTGCACCTAGGAGTTGGACCTGCTGCTGGCTGCTTCAAATGCAGCGTGGTCTGTGGTACCAGGATGCGCAGTAAGCCTGCCTCTGCACCCCGGCTCCACCGTTGACTGGGAGTTGCCGTAGGTAAGCCCGCACCCCAACCCCACAACCCAACCCTCTGCCCCAGCCCTGAGCCCCCCAAAACCCAGAACCCCTTCTGGTACCCCAAACCCCTCATCCCCGGCCCACTCCAGAGCCTGCATTCTTAGCCCAGAGCCCTGACCCCCTCCTGCACCCTAACCCCAGCCCTGAGCCCTCCCAAACCCAGACTCCCCTCCAGTATCCCAAACCCCTCATCCCTGGCTCCACCCCCAGAGCCTGCACC
>NC_133770.1:109798060-109803926 GCF_003597395.2 Chelonoidis abingdonii
AATAGGTCCCGCGCAATGGAGAAGGTCTCCGGTGTGGACGGTATGACGGAGCTCTACCACAGCGTGGGCCGGGAGCTGTCGGCCACCGGACTCTATGGCTCCTGAGAAGCCGGAATCGACGGTGCAGGAGCAAGGCGTTGCGGGCGGATCCGACCTGGAGCTGTGCTCTAACTGTGGTGATGACTGAAAGGTACCGCGGAAGCCTTGAGTTTCTGCTCCTCGGGGAGACAGTGAGCGGCGCCGCGTGAGGACTGGGCCGCGTGACGGGAGGTGCCGAGGTGTCTTCGCCGTGCCGCGAACAGATGAAGCCACTTGTTCCCAGTTGCGGAGACGGTGCCGAGGATGGAGAGTTAGAGCTGCCGTCCATCAAGATTGTTTTAGGCGAGAGTCCGCTCTTTTCTGGTCCGGGCGTTTGAATTGCCTTACAATACGGCACTTGCGACAGATCGCCTCGCGAGGACTTTAAACAGGAGCGCGTGGGGATCTCCTGTGGGCATCGGTCGACGGAGGTCGCACAGGGATTAAGCCAGGTGAAGCCGGGCATGGGCCCCGGTGGCTGGGGGAGGCAGAGGGGCGAACCCCCCGATCCTCTTAAACTGATATACACCTAACTACAACTATACTAACCAGGTAATTAATGAAGACTAGAGAAAAACTATGTACACTTAAAAAGCTGAAAGCACGAGCGAATCGCTAAGGGAGGTGGAGATCAGCTTTAAGCTGCCGCTCCACTGTTCAACGACCGACACGGGCAGTGTAAGAAGGAACTGAGGAGCGGTCGGGCCGGCAGGGGTATATATTAGACGCCATACTGGCGCCACTCCAGGGGGCGACCTGCCGGCCCACCGAGTGTTGCTAGGGTAAAAGTTTCTCCGACGAACGTGCACGCTGCACGTGCACACCTAACTGGAATGGATATGAGCAAGCACTCAAAGAAGAATGGTGGTGCTTTCACTGCAATGCATGTCGTTTTCCTTTCTCCTTGTATAAAAAGGAGAGATCATGGCTATTTCCCAAAAACCTAAGCATAGTGTCTTTGGGAGGCGAGGGGCTCTAAGGGTAAGGTCAGACAGACAAATTATCTTATACTAATGCAGAAACCCCTGAAGCGATCCTTAAAGGAGTTTGAGCCAAGAACTCAAACCTGAAATTAACTGCAACTCAGCTATTCTAAACCCAGTACTGGACCAGGCTTAAGTGCTAAGCATCTCAGACAGAGAATAGCAGAATGAACTTCCATACTGTGCAGTGTAATGACGGACAGAAGTCTAGTTTGTGTCCCACCCTACAGACTTCAATTTTCAGCTGGTGGCTGGATGCACATGACACTGTTGCCAACAAGCAAACTCATTACGATCAATACACCACTTTCAAGGTATTTATCCACGAAGGGTAGCATGTGAGGTCTCTACTGAAAACTTGTAACTTACCAGCACTCCTAACAATTGTGAGATGTGTACATGGTTAATATTTAAGAAATATGTAACCATACTGAAAAATAACTCCAAGACCATAAGCCAGGCATAGTCACCAGGAAACCATAAGTCTTGGTAAGGGCCCATTCAGGTGGGAGGGAGTTGTCACCACTCCCCAGTGAGGCAATGCAAGACTCAATTGTCTACCCTTGCCACATCCCAGCACATTCAATGGAAAACCATCAAAGACAGCTGCAAACAAACAATCAAAATCACCTGGAGGTAAGAAGGAACATTGTAAAAAAGACAGGGGATCACCCTGCATGTGAATAAAGACAAAAGACTAATTTTTAGTATATCACAGGGTGGGGAGAGGCACTCTACATTCATTCACTGAGGAGACATCTTGTTAAATGGGAATGTTTCATGAAAAACTGGAGGTTCCTAGGAAGCCAGCCAGTTCTGCAACAGATTGAACTTTGGCGGTGGAAACCTGCTTTTACTGGATAGGAAAGGTACCTATAAAAGTGTAGGCCCTATTTGCATTTTATGATTTTGTTTTGTATTACAACCATTTGTTTCCATCACATTCTCTTGTTTCTAATGGCATCTCTAGTCTATTTTAAATAAATCTTCTTTGTATTATAAGTGCTCATAAGTGTAGTGCCTTAAGGTCAAATTGGCAAACTGGGGTCCACTGCACCTTTGAGAGCAGAGGACCTGGGGTTTCTGCATAGCCAAGTGTCAGAGGCTGGATGTCGCAGGGGAATGCTTCAAGGGGACTCGGGGACTGGATGCACTTTTTGTTAACTTGCAAGGCAAAGACAGGGCTGGCACAACAGGGGAGACTGTATGACTGACTGACAGGCCAGTGGTGTTAGGAAGGTAACACCCAGCTACCATGTGCAAGACTCCCTCTTGCTGGGACAGGGGATAAAAAGGGGCTCTCAGTCCTGGGTACCCCAAGAACTGTCCCAGCATGGCAGGAATATAAAATATCGACAGACTAAGTCTTCTGAAATAGCAGAGGTCATGTTTCAAGAAGTACATGGGTGCTCATTCTAGTTCCCATGCAATAATTTAAGTTCAGATGGCATATCTGCATGCAGCTGCAAATAGATAGTCTTCCCCTCATGAAGCTCACATGCTTAACTAGTACAGCAGTTGAGAAACCAAATAAGGAAACGTAGTTACAACAGAAGTCATTTTATTTGCAAGAAGGCCTTAAAGTGTTTTCATTGTTCCACCAAAAACCAAGTAAAATGTCTGCTAGAAAGGAGACAAATACAATACGATGTGGTTACAAAATACAGCAGCTGTACACATAGGGTCTTTTATCTTTGAATCCCCTACAGCACTAGATGGAAAAGTTTTGCTATACAAAATAAAAAAGCTGTGGCCACGAGTTGGCTGAAAGCCTGTAACTTAGCACTTAAATATAATTTCCACTGACTTACAGAAAGAAATGCCATCCTGAGGCAACCTTTCAGTTCTTCAGGAAGGTGCTTAAACCACAAGCCTTCCTCATTGACTCCAACTTAAAGTTACAGTAAAATTTATCAGAAGTAGAGGTTCCAATCACTGGCAGTGTACAGTGATTGTGTCTTTGCAGACGTCCTAGTTTGCTTCAATACTGGACAATTCTACCCGTATCTTCTAAAAAACATTTGTTCCACATTTTTCTCATGAAAGTATGCCATGGGCAAGGATTTCCTTAAGGTATTTAAAGCCAGGGCAATACACAGTAACGCGACAGACTTTCATAAAGCACACCACCTGTTAAAGCAATACAGGCAGTAGAGAAAAGGTAACTACTATGCTGTTTTTAAAAAGCTCATGATAGTTTCACATGACCCTCCAGGATCTATTTATGTAAACTGATCAAAGACAAACAATGGCATGTTTCCAACTGCAGTAAAAATCAGACTGGACACTGGAACGAGGTTAAAGGTTATATAATTGTTCCAAGTCACTGTATAGCCAATGAAGTTTTATTGTTTTGTTCAACCTACACTAAATTTGTCAGCAAGTTAGACACCTGCTTTCTTCCATCATTCCTTCCCCCAGCTCAATCCACGCTTGCAATATAAATCACGTTTTCTACCTATTTTTATTCCTCTCCCCTCTACCAAGTAAATGCTTTCATCCTGAAATGAAAATGCTCTCTGACTTGACTTATTACAATATCAAACCACAATAGTATTTTTAGAAGCTAGCTTAGGCATCAGCCCCTATAAACTTACTTGCATGAAGTATTTTGCATGTCATACAGCATCTGTGACTCTAAGGCTGATTAATCAAGTGACTAGTGGGACTACTGGAAGTGTATGAAGCAATGTTTATTTTTAATAATGTCTCCTACAGCAGTTAGCATTTTGTGAAGACAAACAAAACAGACTTAGATTAGATTTCCATGCCATTTTGCAAACTTCAATATTGCATGACATAATGCAATGCCTGTATCATACTTTAACAGGGCACAGTCAGAGGCAAAGACAATATTCTCTGTACATTAACAGGCAAAATCTGGGATTATCTGACAATCTAGAATTATCAAGTACTTTTATGGCATTATACCAGTTATCCAATTTTAAACTACTAAAATTACTAACTATTTGGGCTAGCATTGCAACAATTTCTGTTAGCAAAAGAAAAAAATTAAATCAGACATTTCAGAGGATCAGTCAACCTTACTTGTTAGTAGCTGCGCTGTCTGCATACATTTTTTCTTTAAATCACTTTCTGTGGTTTCAAGTGTTACAGTTCCTATTCCATAATGAGTTAATTGCAAATAACGATTGATTTTAAGAGGTAACAGCTTTATTAAGCTAAAGAAAAAATTACACTTCCCTCCAGTTTATATTATAGTTTTGCATACTATAGTTTCCATGGAATAGCTATCCCTTTGCACGGTAGACTAGGTTATTTTCCCTCCACACTCCTTTCAAAAAGCATTGCGAATCCCTTGGACTAATCCTATGATAAAATGGATTGGCAGAAAGGAGAAATAACCAATCCAAATAGCTTTGAAACCACTATACCTGCTCCCATACTCACCTTTGATGTAGTCCTATTACACTACTCCGGTGTGTCAACTAGATAATAGTCACAGTATGTTAGCTTTAAAGACAAACAGAAATAGGGTCTTCTGAAGACCACTTTGTACTATTCTTTACTTTCCAGATCAAGGAGCTTCTGCGGGCAAGTTGATGATGGACAGTGAACTGTGCTCAATGTTTACATTAACAAGAACAATTCATTTCTGCTGCATGAAGTCGGTAAATAGGAGGAGTAAAAAACCCAAGAAAAACCTTCCTCTGTAAGCCATCCCCACCAAATCAATAGTACAGCTAGATTTGTATGTTAAATGTCAGATTTAAGGTGGGTCCAACTAAAGTTTCACATTCTATGTTAACTTGCTCCTATCTGTTCATCTGTAGCTTTTGACCTTCACTGCTATCAAAGAGATTGTCTGTCATATAGGACTTGTGGTTAACCAAGTGAGAGCAGATTTTCCTGTTGACTGCTCAGCGAGCTGTGCTCCAATTCCTGAACAATACAAAGTGCTATTGAATCTACTCAAGACTTAGTACTATATTTCTGTTTGGGGAGTTCAAGCCAGTTTCCCCACAACGAGGGTTATCATAAGCTGACTCAAACCTAAGCCCAGTCCCAAATCAAAATCACAAGGTTTGGGTCAGTGTTTGTTTAACATGTTCCTTCCTAGAAAGGTTTTTAAACCTATTGGAGAACATGCACAGCTGTTGAGGAGCCCACGGCCCCTTACCAAGCACCAACTGACAATCTGTGTAGTACGATTTCAACAGCTTCCACCCCACCATCAACCTCAGCCTGGACCAATCTACACGGGAGGTCCACTTCCTAGACACCGCAGTGCAAATAAGTGATGGTCACATTAACATCACCCAATACTGAAAACCTACCGACCGCTATGTCTACTTTCATGCCTCCAGCTTCCATCCCGGGCACACCACACGATCCATTGTCTATAGCCAAGCACTGAGGTACAACCGCATCTGCTCTAACCTCTCAGAGACCAACACCTACAAAATCTCCACCAAGCATTCTCAAAACTACAATACCCGCACAAGGAAATAAGGAAACAGACCAACAGATCAACAGAGGCAGACGTGTACCCAGAGGCCTCCTACTGCAAGACAAACCCAAGAAAGAAACCAACAGGACTCCACTGGCCATCATATACAGTCCCCAGCAAAAAACCCTCCAACGCATCATCAGGGATCTACAACCCATCCTGGACAATGATCCCACACTTTCACAGGCCCTGGGTGGCAGGTTAGTCCTCGCTCACAGATAACCTGCCAACCTGAAACATATTCTCACAAGTAACTGCACACCGCACCATAGTAACTCTAGCTCAGGAACCAATCCATGCAACAAACCTCGATGCCAACTCTGTCCACATATCT